>NW_017307134.1:443193-451381 GCF_000935625.1 Nanorana parkeri | reverse complement strand
TTTGCAGGCATTAAATTGAAAATGTTTTTTTTTGGGGGGGGGGGAGGGGCAATAGTCATTCAGAGTCTCTTCTACCAGTACACCAAGACACTACTAGCTAGCAATTTCTTTTTAAAGTGTATTGAGGCTTTAAATGACTCTTGTCTTTGGGTATATGGTGATCTCATTCACCTGTCTCGATAACTAACTCGCCCATCATTAAATGTTATTTTGAAAATGATGTACGCATCTTGTGATGAAGTTCACAGACAGAAGTTTCTTTTTCTCGTCTTTCAACAGCAAACTAATTATGTTGTTTAAAGACGAACGCCAGGATTTTTAGACATTAACTCTTGCAGTGGGGCTACCCCACACTGCAAGGGTTAGGTGGCCGTTTTGTGTAGGGGTGGAAAAAAAAACCCACCCGATCCTCGGTGCTGCAGCAGTCACCACTCACCTCTCTCCACTCCGGCTGCGGCATGTCCCCTCGGTCCTCTCTTCCTATGGACTGCATTAGACATGATTACATTCTCAGGTCCTTAGACTGGCAGAGCCCAGGGGAGAAGAGGATGCGGGGACCGGTCTAGCAGCCAGGGGGACGACGACCGGGGATCGAGTGAGTATTCTTTATTTTTGCCCCTAGGCAAAATGAACACTTAACCCTTGCTGTGCAGAGGTAGCCCCACTGCAAGGGTGAATTTTTTTTTAAATCCTAAAAGTTATGGGTTGCCTTTTCTTATATTGCTTTCTGAAATCCGTGTACTGTTCAGGGTATAGATAAAAATAAGAGAGATCCATTCTGCATTTGTCCTCTTGCAACCTAAATTATACAAGGCTGCGTTTAATAAAGAATTGTAAACATATAAAAAAAAGTCTTATGTAGCTATGAGTAATGTTATGACTTTGTACGTCGGACACTTGATTGTACATGGTGTAAATCTTTATTGCAAATGTCAATAAACATGCATTGAACAGAAACAAAATCTTTTCTCTATATGGAAGTGACATGAAACGAAATGGCTGACTAAAATAGAACCGTTTGTAAAATGTTAAAGCCTAAATTGCATGTTGAAGTATTTTAAAGGAGTTCTAAAGTCTCAGCATATACTATCCTGTCAAAACGGCAGCATTATTTAGGAATACATACTAGAGTTGTTTTTGATAATGCAATGCAAGATTACTTGAGAAAATCCCTTTTATGTAGTGAGTGCTGCCTTCTGTCTGCCCATCACGTTCAGTGCTTTGTGTCTCTTTACCTGCTGCTTGATGTGATCTTGATTTCTCGAGACTACATCTCCCACCATGCATTGCAAAGCTGCAACTAATGATGATTTTCATAATCTATTAGTTGACGGATTGATTGGATAAAAAAATTAAATACTATCCTTAATTTAAAATGAAATGCACAAATGCAGTGTTACAAACGTACATTTTTACTTTAGAATAAAACTGCATGCACAATTTTTTGACCATGCACTGCACTGGAGCACACAGCATTGCGGTACCATGCGTTCGAGTGCGGGCAATCACACTGTGGGTGGAAAGAGCGTTTAGAGTGCCATTGAAATGAATGGCACTGCAACGTACCTCCCGCAGCAGAATTTGTCTGGCCCAAACTGAAAGACTTTTCCCCCCCAACTTTTTATAATTGTTTAAAAAAAAAAATAATAATAATTGTTTGGTAAGCACATGATGCTTTTAATAGCTTCAGCCAGGGAATGACAGCTGCCAGTGGCAAGATTCCCGCAGACAGCAGGAGAATGTAAATACAGCAGGTAGTGGGCTGTTGCAATAGCCAGTCTGCTATTGGCTATTTCAAATTGCAATAGCAGGCTTTCTATTGCACTCACCCACTGCTTGCTGTACCCTCTTCCTGTATGGAGGAGAGCTCTAGGGTATCCAACCAACTAATCGATAATGAGAATAGTTGACAACTATTCTCATTATTGATTAATCGATTAGTTGGTTGCAGCTCTAATGCATTGCTTCCAGCAGAAGGCTCTGAGAAGGAAGGCTCTGAGAGTTGTGACAGAAGTAAGTGCATGTTCACAGAAAGAGTGAATTGTGTCAGTACGTTAAGGAAGGACATCTTATGAAAATCTTCAATAAGTAAGTTTATACTTCTAGATCGATATGGTTATGAGGAGTGAGATAGGACTTATGGAAATTCCATATAGAAATACATTTTTTTTTTTGACCATAGATGACCTTTAATTGCTCACTTGTTGTGTTTTCCATAAAATATTGCTATTCACATCCAACGAGCCTTTGAACTTGCTAGTTCCCTAGCACGGCCATAGTTCCCTCTCCTTGCTGCTTTCATAGCCCTTTCTGTATTCCACTGTTTTTTTTATTGAGATATTCCAGCGCTAAGAAAACACAATAAGGCCTTGTAAAAGGATATGCACTCATAAAAACAAGGAAGGACAGGTGTTAGGTTCGTTATGTATCATTTGCACGATATTTAAGGTAGAAAGGTCACAAAGAACTTCAACATATAAAAAGTCCAGCTACAAAAGGCATGTAGATAAATGGTCATTGAAAAATGTAAAGCGCATATATCTCACTCAGTAATCAGGATGTAAAAATAGAAACGTATAGCAGAGGAAGGGGCACAGGGGCTAACTGCATGGTGGCAGACTATTAAATAGTTTTGATACTAAGAGTCCCATTTGTTATGAATTATGACTTTGAATCATGGATAGTATGAAAGTTTTATACTAGCACCAGGGAGTCCATTCTAGATCAAACTTGGGACCAATTGAGAACACCAATTCTAAACTTTAACCCATTGATGTCAAAGCTTTTTCCTCTTCTGGTAGTGTCTATTTACTGTTTGTGCTGGCCCAGATGCTCCACCCCTCACCTCCCTTCATAGCCTTTTATGTAACTGTCGGCGGAGGAGCAAAGGGGAATTCTATAAGTGACTGCTCTGAGGCTGACATCACATCCGAGATGGCAGTGCCCCATAGTAGTCTTAGGCCTTTTGGTTGTATACACAAAGGAGGATTTTAGAACTTGATAACATCCATAAAATACATTAAAGGACAATCATTTTATGGGAAGATTGCTGTTGAAATGAATAGTCTGGAGACGGGGACTCTTTAACCACTTCAGTATAGGCATTTAATACCCCTTTCATTACCAGGCCATTTTTCAGTGCAAGGTTGGCTGAGAATTCCTGTCATGCAACACTAACAAAATGTATTTTATATAATATTTTCTTTAAATGGTATTTTATGACCATTTTTTTTACTTTTTTTTTTTTTACTATATAAAGTAATAGACCAAAAAAATAAAAAAAAATGCATATTTTTCTTATTTTTTATTTGCTATCATTCATAAACAAAATCAGGACAGAATGAAAATTTCCCGAAATGACCCTTTTTTGGAAAGTTTGAAAGGTGATCTGATTTTTTTTTTGCTGGAATTTTTTGGAAATTTAAGAAACATGTCGGTATTGAGGAGGTTAAAACATGAAGCTTGGTAATAATGCACAAGATACAATAAATGTACAGGTCAGACATAGACAGAGGGAGGAGGGGTCAAAGGGTTATTGTACAGGTCACATACAGTGGGAGGATTTGACTGACATTTATTCTGTCATACAACGCTGTACTGAAATTAATTTTATACAATTTTTGGGGAAAGACAGAGCTTTCTTTTGGTGGTATTTAATCACCACTGGGGTTTTTATTTTTTTTCTATATTTCAGAAAATTTACTGAAAATTTTGAAAAAAAAGTGTTTTACATTATGTTAGGAAACAATTATTATTACCCAATTTTTTGGTAAAATATAAAAGACTGGGTCACGTCGGGTAAATAGACACCAAACATGTCAAGCTTAAAAATTGCGCGCACCTGCTGAAAATTGACCATAGGCGACGCTTTAAAAGCTTTTACCGCTCATTAGTTTAGTTTTATCAGTGATTTGATGGCCCTAAAATTATCGCTCTCACTGCGACGTTCGCAGCGTTATGGGCGCAATCATCGTTTTCACAGGTATGCGCAACTGACGCATGTTTGCATGCGTGTATGTATGGGTGGGGGCTTTTAAAAATGTTTTTTGTTTTTTTTATTCTTTTTTATGTGTGACTTTAATTTTATTTTGGAAACTTTAATTTTTTTTCCTATTTAAAAAAAACAAACTTTATGGCTATCACACAGGGGGCTAAGAAACCCCTCTATGTGATAGCAAAGGATGTGGCAGGTCCTCTTTATGGAGACATCAGGGGTCTCCAAGACCCCTAATGTCACCTAGGACCCCCCTGAAGAAGCTGATGAAGCACACATCTGCTTCATCAGCTTCTCTCCAGCGTCTGAAGCTGGAGAGTCAGGAAATCACCAGCACTCGATAATGGAAATAAATATGTCCCTTTTTTATTGGACAAAAGCGTCACATTAATCAATTATTAAAAACACACCCCCAGTGACGTCATAATGGCGGCAAAAACGCCATATTTAAAGATCAAGAAATGACAGCAAAGCAGACAACAAAAACAAAATAAGTACTTTTTTGCCGCCATTATGACGTCAGTGGGGGTGTGTTTTTTAATAATTGATTAATTACAGGGTATATATATGTGGTGTATGATGGTCATTATATTGTCACGTTTTCTGCCTTGAGGAAGGGACCCTGCGCGGCCCCGAAACGTCGGTTCTTTTTGGATTTCTGTGATGATTTTGTCCAATAAAAGGGACATATTTATTTTCATTATCGAGTGCTGGTAATTTCCTGCTTCTCCTGTGTCTGCATGGCGCCATCCGTGATCAAACATCACTGCGAGCACCACTTTTTCTTATTTGGCCGGGAGTGCTGTGAGGTGTGCGGAGGGCTCCTCCAACGGCTTACATCTAAAGCTGGAGAGTGACACAAGAATGCGGAAGTGATGTAATATACATCACTTCCGCATTCTGGCAGCGGAGAGGGGACCGGAGGGAGCTCGTGTACCGAGCTCCCTCGGATCCCGTGACGGAGGCCGTATGCTGGTCCTGGGCTCGCACCAGGCACAGCGGAGCCCGTGACTGGCGTCACAACGGAGGGGGGTGGGGGGGACATGGGCCGGCAGCTCATACAAGCAATCCGCCGGCTATAGAGCTCGTATGTTAACGGGCATCGGTGCCTGTTTTTAAATCGCTGGTGTTTTCCGCTTGTGCGCGCCCAGGTGGGCGTGGCTGAACGGACGTCTAAAGACGCCCGCTCAGATCTAGAGACCTCTCGGCCGGCCGTTTTTTTACAATGGCCGGCCCTGAGGTGGTTAAAGAAGATGTCTCGGGAGAGTAAAATATACTGTTCCCAATATTTAGAGCCGCTTTGGGAAACTGAAGATGTCGCGCTCCGGCTCTATACCGAGAGCACAGCGATCATGAAGCGCTGATCACTCGGCTCACAGCTTCTCCCTGCAAAGAGCGGGGACTGTCATATTTCCCCGCTCCGTATTCTCTACTGCTCACTGGAGGGACAAACGGGAGCGGTGGTGGGATCCTTTGTCAGGATGTTGGGATCCTTTTCTGGCTGCAGCATGGCTATGCACGGTCAGCAAATAGTGGGCAGTAACCTGATAAATGCTGACTTTGGGTGACAGGAGTAGAGTAGGCAAAGATTAGAACCCCTGTCACGTTCTTATTGCTGTATCTCCACTAGGGAGATTTACCACTCTATATTTTCTGGGCATCATTATCACTGGAAAAGAAAGTGATTGGAAACTCCAAAATTTTGAGTTACCACTACAACCGCAATTGTTTCGGTTACAACGGTCTAAGAGTGGGTTCCCCTCACTTTGTAATTTTTTCCTCTCGTTTCCTGTAGCTAAAAGACAGGAAGTTAAGGGAAATCTGCCTTATGGAACAAAACCTTAATAGGGGTGTTAAGTATTCACTGTTGCATTTAAATAAAAAAAATCTCTAGATTTAATTTAAGGACTGGTTCAATCAAGCTCTTTTTTCCATGCATTTTGCCATTCATGCTAAAAAAAAAAGACAGATAAAGATGAATGATTTTCAATAGGACATGCTTGACATTGTGTTGGGGGAAAGGTGCTGCACATTGCCCCTTGTCGTCCTATTTAGCTCTACAGAATGGGATCATTCATCACCAACATATGTCAATGCAAAAACCATAATTTAGTTTTGGTGTATTGTTTTGCTCTGGAGGTATGTATCTATACTTTTTATGTCGCTGACCTGAATCATGCATGTAGACATGTAGATTAACTCCTGCTGTGTGCACTTTTTTTTAGTATACAGGTCTTTGCAGCAGAAAATTTATGCTTTAAGCAGCTTGTGTATTTAAAGATACCTGAACTGAACCTTGATGTTATTGAGACATTTCTAGAAAACCTTTAATATTAATTGTTTTTTTTTTCCTTTTCTATTTACAGACACACGTGGGAAGCAATAGACGATGATAGAGAAGTGCACTACATAATCAACATCTGTGAAAACCTAAAAGCGAGCGATTGTGGAGGGTTGGCCAGTTTTGTTTGTGCTCATGATATCAGAAAGAATACTTCTCAGCCCGTCGGTAAGACTGTTTATATTAATGTTCATTTTGATGTTGCAGTGTCGCTTATTTCTTAGTGTAGGGGGCAGTATTGTTTAGTGCATTTTAATATATTTTGATTTGTCTTTTTCAACACAGGAATTGTACTTGTGCAAAGTGACAATAATGTGCTTGTGTATAACACTTCTGTGCGCTGTCCTGGATCTGACCATACAGCCCAAAGTATTATTAACCTAGTGTGTGGGAAATCTCTGGTAAGTATGTTCTCTACGCATATTTCTATTGTGTGGAACTTTTCCTTTTAAATGTAATTTTACAGAGTTATATGATTATCATACAAGAAATAACCAGAAAGCCACCAACAAATGAAGTACTGGTGCAGAAAATATAAGGGATTCATTGCACTTTGTATGAATCTTTCATAGGTTGAATCGTATCACCATTTGTGAGAACAAATATAAAAACCTGATAAGGAAACCGTCTCTAAACATACTATAAATAGTCATCTCAGAGTTGCCAAACAGAAATGTATAAGTTAGACACAGACGAATTAGTCTAGTGCTTTTATAAACCTTCCTCATCTCTCAAAAACACATTCTTAGTGGTTATCTGCAGAGGTAGCTAAATCCCATTGCTGAGTCACTATTTCCTTCACCTATACAAATTTGAGGTCACCTGTAAATTATGCATAGTTGGAACACGATGCCAGTTTGGGAAAGTTGCCTTATTTGAACATCTACAGGGATTGCATACACAGGCATTTGTTGTTTTGTTCTTTTTTGGCTTCTGATGTACTTTTGTGAAGTGGGTAAATAAATTGTGCTAATGTTCTAAATACCCTTTTTCAATTTATAGTTTTATAATGATATATGCAAGAGGGCAGCAGCGTTTGCGAATTACCTAAGCTGGCTCTGCTTCCTCCTTCATTGCAGTACTACGTGATAGTTGACTTTGCTGTTCCTTACCATAGTGTCTATAAGTGGTCCCACCCTATGACAACAGTGCACTTCTTCTACAATATTGAAATCTCAACGCAAACCTGAGGGAACATTCACCCGGAAAATACAATCTGGTTTACATAAAGCATACAAATATTTTTTCCATGTATATATTTGAATTCTTTTTTCAAATAAAAACTTTTTCAGATAAAGGCAATAAACATAAAGGGTGTTATTTGTATATATATATATACACCCAGCTGGCTTTTTATCAGTTTCCTGTTGGATAGTGCAGCCAGCCTACATGAATTTTATTATTAGCTGATTAGGGCTGCAACTAACGATTATTTTCATAATTGATTAGTAAGCCGATTTATTAAGTTCGATTAATGAGTAGGGAGGAGTGGTATGATGCAGGAATAGGGAGGATGGGTATGATGCAGGAATAGGGAGGATGGGTATGATGCAGGAATAGGGAGGATGGGTATGATGCAGGAATAGGGAGGATGGGTATGATGCAGGAATAGGGAGGGCGGGTATGATGGTGGAATAGAGAGGACGGGTATGATGGTAGAATGGGGTGCAGGGAAGGAGAGGATGGGTATGATGGTGGAATGGGGTGCAGAGATGGAGGGGATGGGTATGATGATGGTGGAATGGGGTGCAGAGGACGGGTATGATGGGATGGAGTGCAGGGATGGAGAGGATGGGTATGATGGTGAGATGAGGTGCAGAGGACGGGTATGATGATGGAATGGAGTGCAGGGA
>NW_017307134.1:410383-443152 GCF_000935625.1 Nanorana parkeri | reverse complement strand
TGGAATGGGGTGCAGAGGATGGAGAGGATGGGTACAATGGTGGATTGGGGTGCAGGGATGGGTATAATGGTGCATTGGGGTGCAGAGGATGGGTATGATGGTGGAATGGGGTGCAGAGGTTGGGTATGATGGTGGGCTGGGGTGCACGGTGTTGGGTCCCAGGCTCCATGTGCGCTGCATGCGGGGCTTGAGTGTGGAGCCGCGAACAGGCAAGGTAATAGCAGAATAATCGGCGATCGAAAACATTGGTAACGTTTTCGATCGTCGATTTTAATCGACTAAATCGAATCGTTGTTGCAGCTCTATAGCTGATATGTTTTAACTTCAGTTGCCATAATAGTGACTTTTGTTGTTTAAAGAAATATAGGGGCCCGTCTACAGTAGATGAGGTGACAGGTGTTTTTCAGCAACTGAACAACGCTGGTCACCACTGGGGCACATGGAAAACCGTTGTTTTTTATGTTCACCGTTCACACTACAATGCTGGTGTGATCTGCAGTGCACTGCAAAAAAAAAATGCAGACATGCTACATTTTTTTTGCAGTGCAATAGACCATGCCGTAGAGCAGCACACAATCCTGCTGCTGTGCGAGAACCTAAATGGAGTGTACTCTTTATACATGCCAAATAAAGGAAACAAATCTAAACGGTGACGGCACTGGCAGTGTGCGGTACAGTGCTGGAGTTTTCTCAACACACTAGCCCTTCCACTATGAACAGGCCCTCCATTTTTTCTTGAAGCTTACAGTTTAGTTCATATATTGCATCACTTTCTGTTACATCTTTGCACTCAGGTAAGCTGAACCATATCTTGGCCAGTAAGAAAAAGAGAACCTAGCTGGATTTCATGCAAATTGGCAGAACCATGTTTTTTTCCAAAATCCACCCAAATAATCACAGTCACAACCAGCCAAATTACTCCAAAATCGGCACAGTCATGTACAGCTAAATTCTACTAACATTAGCACAGTAATGTCCATCCAAATTTCACCCAAATCAGCACAACCAGATCCATCCAAATTCCACTATGATTAGTCCAAGCACTCCCTACCATAACTCACACATGGCTTTCCAGTCAGATTCATATTTCAGCAAAACCACAAACATTGTTTGATGAGCCTCATTATTTAGCAGAGCTTTTCTGTGTTCTTTTTTGACAAAACTGGGGATATAGGGTGGTATTCAAATTGTAAAGGTGCAGTGTTTACACCAAATCAACACAGCCATTTCCAGCCAAATTCCACCCAAATCAGCACTGTCATGTCCAGCCCAAATCAGCACTGTCATGTCCAGCCCAAGTCCACCCAAATCGGCACAGTCATGTCCAGCCCAAGTCCACCCAAATCGGCACGGTCATGTCCAGCCCAAGTCCACCCAAATCGGCACGGTCATGTCCAGCCCAAATCGGCACAGTCATGTCCAGCCCAAGTCCACCCAGATCGGCACAGTCATGTCCAGCCCAAGTCCACCCAGATAAGCACAGTCAGGTCCAGCCCAAGTCCACCCAGATCAGCACAGTCAGGTCCAGCCCCAGTCCACCCAGATCAGCACAGTCAGGTCCAGCCCAAATCGACCATAATTAGTCCAAGCACTCCCTACCATAACCCACGCAGGCCTTTCCAGTCAGACTCCTATTTCAGCAAAACCACAAGCATTGTTTAATGAACCTCATGCGAGTCCAGTTGCCTTGACTTGTTTTTTACAGATATTTTCTGTGGTCTGTTCTGACAAGACTGGGTATATATGGGGTGGTATTCAAATTGTAAAGGTGCAGTGTTTACCTAATATTGTTTCTGTTTTATGTCTTCAGGGAACTCCTGAATTTGTGAAATTTGATGAATGTGTAAATTACTTTGAATGGAGAACATTCACTGCTTGCAAGAAGAACAAATTTAAGCCTATCGAAGAGGTAAAGTGCAGGTTTATGATTAAACCAACATTATCCTTTTCTGTGTGTATGCAAGGAACAATGTCTACAATGATGAGAAATGTAATGAAACTGCTCTTACCATTCCTACATAGACAGTTGTGTATTTGGGGAAAGTTACTCCCCTTTTCTGCTAATGCTTGGAGTCCTTGATGCGAAAAAAAAAAAGAACCCTTTATGTTGTATACAAATCCTATGCAAAAGAGCCACTCAAACATGACTACTGTTTGAATGATCACTGCCAGTTAAAATAAACATTCATTGTAACTTTGCAAAATGTTTAAGTTGCACTTATGGAGCCTCTGGAGCTCCATGCACTAGACATACACTGTTCAAATTTCAGCTGAGTACTGCTAACGCGGGCCAAATTCAAACAGTGTGTGGCCCAGTTGGCACCCTTCTGGTCAACAAAAGCGGAGCAGGTCTGAAAATTATTTGCTGAACAGTGACTGCAGCCAATCAGTTGAACTCATTGTTTGGGTATGCTGACAGTGGCACACCTGCCACTAGCAGAATACAATAGCCCAGAGGAGTGGGGGGTTGCTGTGTAGCATGAATGGGGATCGAGCATCTCTTGTGGGCCGCATGAGAAAAAATGATCAGTGTACGGCCAGCCTGCACTCGGATGTACACATGCCGATTTTTTTCATGACTTCTTATTGACTGCCCTCTCTATTTGGCCAAGAATTTTCCAACTTGCTCCTTTTCATCAGGCGATCGAGGGATGCCAGATGGAAGTGTGAAATTTGTACCAGGTGTACCCTACTTTAGTCTAGATCACAGTTTTTTTTACAGTGAACTTATCCTACCAAAAGCAGAAGCCAGTAAAGGTGACTGTGTCCCTAAAAGTGGAAATATACTTTAAAAACAACATCCTGCCCTGGGAGGTGTGTCGTCTGCCTGTTACATTACAACGGCTGGATGGAAAGTGGTTTAAACAGGCTTCAAGGTTTCGTAAGATTCAGCAATACTTGTTGAAAGCCTGCCGAAGCTGTTACTTTAAACCAGTTGCTAGCAGGCTAACACTCCCATTAAATTCTATGTTAAACCTCCCCAACTGGAGCTGAAGAGCGATTTAACCACTTCTAGCAGGTTCACGTAAATACACGTCCTCCGCTAGAAGTGGTTATACCAAGAACACGGCTGCTGCTGCTGGCGATTGCTGTTTCTGTACAAACGATTCGGCGTCTGTACGGTGCTGCACTGTTTCCCCCCCCCCGCCGCCGGCTTCCCCGGGCTCCGCTGTCCCCCATCCCCTCGGGACTGGCACGGCGGATCTCCCCCGACAGATCAGAGGGACATCATAAGGCTTCTAGCAGCTTATCTTTCCTCCGATTTACTGGACCCTGAAGTGATGTGTCACTGTTTACATTCTCCGGCTCTTAGAGCCAGGAGAAGAAGCTGGTGAAGTAGATCTCAGCTTCATCAGCTTCTTTGAGGTCCCTAGGTGATATTTAAGGGTCTGAAAGACTCCTGATGTCTCCATAAAGAGGACCTGTTTATCCTATTTGCTATTACGTAAGGGGATTGTTGGCCCCCTATGTAATCGCAATAAAGTTGAGTGTAAAAGAAAAAAAATGTAAAAATGAACGTAACATAAAAAAAAAGATTTAAATCCCCCACGTGCACGCACAAACATGCGTTGGAGGCACTTGCATGCAAAAACAAAAATTGCACCACACATGTTGCATATCGCCGCAAACCTCGGCGTGAGAGCAATAATTCTAGGGCAATCAATCACTGCTAACACTAAACTGATGAATAGTAAAAGCTTTTAAGCATCGCTTATTGGAAATTTTGGGTGTTGTAGTTTTTAGCAGTTTCACGGGCACATGCAATTTTAAGGCTTGACATGTTTGGTATCTATTTACCAGACGTGACCCCGTCTTTTATATTTTACCAAAAAATTGGGTATTGTATAGCGTTTCTGTGCACTGAATTTCATTTTAGTGTATTTAATCCTAAAAATACGGGTTTGATAAACATTTGCACAAATACCGTGCGACATAATAAATTGCAACTAGCATCTTTTTATTCTACAGGGCCTCTGCTTTCCGAAAATATATAATTGTTGGGGTTTTAAGCTGTTTTAAGCCAAAAATTTGTATTTTATCGTGCGTTAATATGAAGAAATTGCTCCGGACGGCAAGTGGTTAAAGGCTTCAACAAAAGCTGCTCCAAACTGGCTGAATGCTTTGCAGATGTTTTATTAAAAAAAAAGCTTGCGGTACACATTGCTGCTTCACTATGTGTATAATGTGCAAGGCCTGAAATCTAAAATGGTTGAAAAGCTTAAATATACATGTAACAAATATGCTTCTGTTTAGGTTCCATGTTACGTTTTTGATGTTGATTATAAGAAGCATGATTTGAACCCGTTGATCAGGACCTCTGGAGGATATTTGGTGAATGATTGGGATCCTGATTCAGAATTGTACATTAACGTTTGTCGAACAATTGGTGAGCACTTCTTAATATCGGTTATGTTGTTGTACATCTTATGATTGTGTCCTTTTTCTTGAAGTACAGAAACAGACAGACATTTCCCAGCACACTCACCAGCCAGCCCTCAAAAGAAATACACTGTCCAACCACTAAGGTTACAAACAGAGGTTTTAGTTGCACAACTTTTGGAAAATATGTGGAAGTTGCACTGCTTCATCAAGGCCCCTCTGTATAGTGTGGTTGTTTGTATTTGTCCTGTGTAAAGCCCTTCCATGTGCACCCTTGCCTTAAAGCTAGTTATGAATTGAAGAGTGTGTTTGTCAATTGTTTCACTTGTTGGATTTGGTGTTGGGGACACACTGTGGGCCTCAGCTGTCATTGTGATGTGCTGAGTTCCTGGTGTGTCCCTGTGCCTTTTAAGCAGGTTGGGCCACCTCCTGGCAAACCTGCACCCAATTCATCCTTTGCTATGAAAATGCTACATAGATTAGAGTTAGGACCGCACTATACAGAGGGGCCTTGACAAGGCAGTGCTGCTTTCACATATTTTCCAAAAGTTGTGCAACTAAAACCTCTGTTTTTAACCTTATAGTGAGACAGTAGGGGGGGAGTTTATCAAAACTGGAGCAGATTTGCATTGCAACCAATCTATCTCTCATTTTCAAATCCCAACTGAGCAAACTGAATAGTTTGCCATGGGCAACTGCTCCAGTTTCTGTTTGCTCCAATTTTGATAAATTCCCCCCATTGTACTTTTTTTGCAGGCTGGCTGATGAGTGTGCTGGGAAGTGTCTGTGTTTGTTCTATGCCCTTCCATGTGCACCTTGCCTTAAAGCTAGTTATGAATTGAGGAGTGCTTTTGCCAAACGTTTCACTTTTTCTTGAAAGACACTTGCCTCTCCACTTCTCCTTTTAACATGTACAGAGGAAGTATGAAAGCTGCCACGGATGGCCTCTTTTCCTGAAAATGCTAATTCTCTAGCTGATTCTGTGGCTTAATTACTTCCAGTCGCTGATCTGGAACACATTTCAGATCGGGAGTTTTGATCCTGACTTTACTAATCTGCTTGCTTCTTCGGTCCGTGATCAGAAAATGCTCAATCTAGGGACACTGAGGGATCTGGCAGCCTCTGTACAACGCTCAGTTAAAGTTTCCATTTGACTTGGAAAGAAAACATATGTAATAAAGTTCCTTTTTGCCTTACTTTGCACAGAACGAACATACACAGAGGGAAATTTATCAAAACTGAAGCCGATTAGAAACTGGAGCAGTTGTTGTCCATGGCAACCAATCAGATTCTCTCATTTTCAAAGCTTAACTTTACAAACTGAATATAGAAGCAGATTGGTTACTATGAGCAACTGCTCCAGAATCTGTCTGCTTCAGTTTTTATAAATCGACCCCTTAGTGTTTTAATTTTGGATGCAAATGTTCATTTAATATTGCAAGCTGTTTTATTTATTTAAAAAAATAAGTTAAAGGAGAATTATGAGGCGAGTGATTTTAACTCAGCCTCATAATCTGAGCCGACCTGTGTCAATGAAACTGTCACAGCTTGGCTCAGTAGATCGGGAAGTGAGCTCACTTCTCGATCTATCCCTGCAGAGAGCTGTGACTGTCACTCACGGATCCCTGCAGGGATTCCCCCCCTCCCCGCTCCGATCCTCCAGCGCTGACTGGCCGGACGGGGGAGGGTACAGCTGGCTCTGCCGGCTGTGGCATCTCAGTATACCGTGAGCTGTAGCTCGCAGTATACTGAGCTTTGGGTCACGGGAGGACGCTAGTTTGTGTTCTCCCGTGACCCTTAGGAGAACTATGGAGAAAAGCCCTGACCCAATAGTTCTCTAAGGGTGGCACACAGATTTTTTTTTGGGTCCCTTTCACATGGGCGGCTCCATCAGTTCTGCCTATTGGGTTTTCAGACGGACCCGATCGGATGCCCAATGGTAGTCTATGGGCAGCCGGGTCTAAACGGACACTCGGCCATTTACAACCAGTTACCCCCGGCTCTGGTTAGGTCCGAAAAAACAAACTACAGTGTTTTGTTTCCTTGGACCTGATTGTTTCCGGTTCGGGGAGAAATCTGATGTAAACAGACACATGTCCCTTTTGTATTTGATTTCCCATAGACCAAGTGCGGCAGGTTCAGAAAAGACTGAAGGACACAGATGTCACAATGACATGGGATCTGTACTGCTCCGATCAGTAGGGGATCCGTGCACAGATCCCTTCCTGATCAGCCGGTGTAAAAAGGGGCCTTACATTAGTTTCCAGTGTAAAGAGAGAATCACATGCCATAGTTACCAACTGTTTCCAATTTCCATACACTTATGATTTTTTTTATTTGTATTTTTTTAGATTTATCCCTGTCATGATTCCCCTTTTAATAATGATCCATTTGTCTGATAGTATAAAAACAGCAGTTACTTGTATAGGCCACATAAGGAGCAAAAGGTTAATATGAATGACCAGAAAGAGAAATGACAGTGTAAGGGCCTATAGGACGAGAAAAAGTGGTAATAGTAGCCAGCTTCTATATGCTACACATGAGTGGATACCTGAATGAAACATCCATCACAGTTGATTGGTACCTCTAGAGATCATAGAAGAGCTAATGTGTGTCAAAATGAAGTTCCCCCTTATGCGTGTCAGGCTTTGTTTTGCTCTATAATTTCAAAGAATATAATAAGCTGTCAACTGTTTTATGTTTGTCTTTCATCTTTGCTTTACATGCTGTTTGTTCAAGCAGGTTTACTAGGTTTCTATAGTCTCTCTGATATTGAATGGCTGTGTATAATGTATTGCAGTTGTGTATGTATTCTGCAGTATATAATTTCCTCAAGTTCTTTTCTTTTTCTTTGAAAAGGAATCTCAGAAGGAGACACATCAGTTTGTCCAGCAGCAAGTTCTGCATGTCTTGTTAAGGATGGCAAGGCTTATGATATTGGGCGGCCAAAGGAGCCTCTTAAATCTGTTGTGAAAGAGAGGTAAATTTCATCTCCTTGTGCAGATGTTGTAAAATTGAATTGATATTCAAAAGGTCTATTTTTTGTGTTGGATATATAGATGAATGTGATCCACTAAATAGTAAAATATTGTTATGTTGAAGGTTTAAAATCCCTTCTTTCTTGTTCATTGAAGGACACAGGATTCAGAGACAATTGGGTTAACACTGCAACTTATAGGAGGATTTGTACGCTGGCAGAGAATTAAAACAGGGATCCATACTGGTATAACACCTTCCACTCCCAGCATGCCCCAGCATGCAAGGAGGGTGGATACATTTTCTCTACTAAGAAAAGTTATTTTCTTAATGTTATAATCGGGCCTGTTAGCTTTGCCGTGTTGCCCACCCCTCAGTTGGACTGCTTTTGGATGTCCCAATTGTCTTTGAATCCTGTGCCCCTCAATGAATGAGAAGGAAAGTTTGGATTTTTGTACACTGTGTGTATGGTAAAATCCTTTTCTTGGAAGATCGTTGAGGGACACAGGTTCCACGCATCTGTGTTTCTGTTCTTGCTCTCAGCTCTGATTGTTATAAAACAGAGGCATTCTGAGAGTGGGAGAGGTTATACCAGCTGACTTTTTATGTTTGCCAGTGTAGAATTCCTCCTGTACGTGGCAGTATAACACAATTGTTTACAAATCCTGTGTTGCTTAGTGAACTTCCAAGAAGAGGTACAAAAATCCAGTTTTCTCTGTAAAGTTTGCAGTTATTGTGGATGCATGGCACAGCCATGTTTGCTTTTTACATGGGCAGAATGTGATTCTTCCTTTTAGCAGTGCTGCACATTACTGTACAAATGTTAGGGCTTGTTCACACCCTGTCTGTGTTTTTCTGCACGCCACCACGCATGTATGATGTCAACAGGGCACATAGAAAACCAATTGTCACACCATACCATGGTGGATTGCAGAAAAGGGCAGATCAACTGACCATGGTGGGAACAAGCCTCATGCCTGCATAGACTGAGTGAATTCTTGATTGCTAAGTGATTTTGTCCTAGCAGTTGTGTATCTAGAAAGGTAGAGGTAGCCCCTAAAATGAGATTCTATAGATGTGTGCAGTCATTAAAATTGAGTATCAAGAATGTAAAATGTGAAAATCACAGTCCAAGTGACGGTTGGTGATCACTTGAAGAGTTCTAAAAGTGAATCACACACCATACAGCGTTGTGACCAGTGTAGATGAGATAGGTGATCATAGTGACCTTCACGGATGGCACCGTGCAGAACCTCGGAGACCTGAAGATATGTAACCAGCACTCCAAAATGCAAATAAAATATTGTTTATTGCAGATAACATCACAAAGGTCAAAATAGCCAACATTTCGGGGCTGTGCGGTGTCCCTTCCTCAGGTCGACACTGTGACAAACACATGTGTTCACATACTGTACCTTATCTGAACCTTTAGCAACCCCAAAGCCGGGTAAGCTGATATGTCAATAGCAACTACAAAAACTTAAGATCTGTCTGGCCCTGCTATCTCCTGCACCTCCATACAACCTACAAGTCCTCATCTCATACTTATGGGGAAATAGAGAGATGTGGGCTGTTGAATGGTATGCAGCCTTTCATAACTTCAGATCCTAAAGCCACCATTTGCATTCCTGTTCACAAAGGCTTTGGGAATGCTAAAGCAGTACTTCATCTATGTGAACACACAAACCATGACCTGTACGTTTCCTACTTCCCATCACTGATGCACTTTTACCACTTTAAGGCCTTACAACTAGGCCATTTACACCTAGGCTATTGTAGCTCCTTTCCCTAAGCTCAACACCACTCAACGCTCAGGTGTGGACAGGGTCCATTGAAAACAATGGGATTCCTCTTGTGTCACTTGTCGCCAGTTGTGTGAAGCTTGAGCACACAAGTTTCTTTTTGGGTGGTATCACACATTTTGACCTCATAGACCTTAGTGGAAGCACCGGAAAAACAATGACGCTCCCATTTAAAGTTCTGAGTGGCCAAAATGCATTATTTTGCTTATGTACTTCACACACAAAAACGCTTGAAAAATAAATATACAAGAAAAGCCTCTACATTGCTTGGATATGCTTAAGTTGGGTATACACGCTTCAATTTTCTTCCTCTAACCTGGCTGCTTACGCACGTTGATCGAGGGATCTCTTGCTGTGGCGGCCGCTGTCGGAATACCCGAACAGAGCTGGCATCTCATTGGCTGCTAGCTCTCTTCTGCCGATCGTTTTCCAGCATGCTTCTTAGATCAGCCGATCGAGGGATGCTGGTCACATCGAGTGTTGGCCGGTTCATCAAGAACTGGCTGAAATTTGAAGCGTGTTTACCAGACTTTAGTTGTAAATGGAGCCAAAGGTGTTCCCAGTGTCAATTTACTCTTGTACAGCATCTCAGAATCTGTACTTAGGGATTACCTGTTCTGGAGTACAGGATATACTGTAGATGGTTTGGGTGTTTTTTTTTTGTTTTTTTTAATAAGTATTTGCTGTGAAGACTGCTCTTTGTAAATTTGACTGTTGGCTCTTTTAGCCTAACGTTTTAACAAAGTGCAGCTCTAACAATTGAGGTAGTTCAGTGTATATGTGACACATACCCTAGTTCCTCTGATATCTTGCTTGAAAGGCCTGGTATGAGAGACCTCTGGGTCCCCTTGGTCCCTCTTCTCTTTTCACTAGGTGAAGTTGGTATTAACAAAGAAAAATCAGAACCCTGGAAGATAGAGGAAGAAAGACTTTTGAGTCATGCAGTCTGACTCCCTAGTCAAAGAGACTTCTGGGAACTGCAAATGTTCAGTTCAGCTGTGTGCAGAAGTGACTACGGTCCCGTTCCCCCACCCCACCTGTCCCTGCTTTCCCTTTTTTATATTCCTTTCTTTTTCATTTTTGTAGTCTGCTTAAAAGATTTGTGTTCCACTAACCGATTGTTCTTCCGTTTTTAGGCTTGTTCTTCACTATGAAACGGACACAAAGCCGCCTGATTTTTGTAATAATCATCAGCCAGCCGTAACTATAACATTTATCTGTCCAACAGCGGGAACTGAGGTTAGTGCCGTTTTACCTTTTTAATGTTGCTGGTTAAGCTAGGCATGCATGGAATAATTTTTTATACTGTACTAAAAAAAAGTAGGCAACCTCATCACTTTGTGTCGTGGAACTACAAGTTCTATGAGGCATTGCAAGACTCTGACAGCTACAGGCATGACTCCTGGAGGCAGAGGCATGCTGATATTTGTCGTTTCACCACAGATCGAGTGCCGAGTTTGCCTAATCCTGCTGTACAATAACAGGTCAAAGATTATCTAATTTACCATATAATTGGTGACCATCTTATACATACAGCGAAACGCCAACTTTTACTGAGTGACAGATTTCAGCTGCTTTATATTGTAAATACTTTACAGGTTCTTTTAACTTAGAAAGTGCCACAGTGAGAGGGATCATGTACTACATTATGTCATGATGCACAAAGCTGGTTCACTAGAGAATAAAATAGATTTCAAGTGGAAAAGTCACTTTAAATTTTCACTTTATTGCATAGTCTAGCAGTGGCCTCTGGTCTAGCAGTGGCCTTCTCATACTGCAGGAGGCCTGGTACACTGAAAAAGAATGATGTAAAACATAAACAAAAAGGCCCCCTGTGGTATCTTGGACAAGGTTTAAAACAGAGAGCACAGACACCGCTTTCTCAATTCCCAGTGGCCTTCATTCATCATACGACTCTTATTGAGTCTATTTATTAAAGAAAAATGTCATAGTTTTCCGTCCAGCTAAACTGTATGTACATTTATTCTGTCTGTGTGAATCACTCAGCTGTTGAATGGGGCAATAGCGAAGGCTGTTTTCTGTTATGGTCATTTGCTCTTCTATATTATGCTGAAATATTACGAGCGGTAGTGAATCAGGAAAATACTGTGTTATGGCCACTATATAGAGCTGAGGATCACATGCAATGATTACATCTTAGTCACAAGATACAATGTACCAATTCTAGAGAACGCAGTTAAATTGGAACTATAAGATTGTGAAAAGCAGGGCTACCCCTGAATTGCAAGGGTTAAGTGCTCGTTTTGTCTAGGGGGCAAAAATAAAGGAAAAAATAAATCACCTTATCCTTGGTTCCTAGACCAGGGTGTGCAGCCTCTTCTCTGAGCCCCAGCAGTCTAAAGACCAGTGACATCATCATGTAGCCTAATACAGGGCTATTACATGGAAAGACGCTGAGGGACATGCCACAATTGAGCGGAGTGGGGGAGAGGTGAGCAATCACTGCCGCAGGATTGAGGATTTCTTTTTTTTTTATTCTTCTTTATCTTCGCCCCTAGAGAAAAATGGCCAGCTAACCCTTGCATTGCGGGGGTAGCCCCACTGCATGGGTTAATCTTTCACAATTCTACTTTAAATGTAATCATTACTACTGCGGGGATCCCTGTATCTCACAGCAGTCAGTTAATTCATACAGAACAAATATACATGCATGTTTTGCGGGACAAATAGCTCTGCAAATTGTTTTTATACACTATATATAGATCTATTTCCCCTTACTACTTGTTCCTTTGACACCCAGGACTTTTGCCGTGAGTTAAACCTCCTGCTTCCCCCTTTTTATATATTTTTTACATATTCATATTGAAAGTTTGCCCAGTTTCACTGTCATTAGCTTGTAAGAATACAATTTGAATGCACTGCAAAGAGGGGAAATAACGTTTTAGTCACAGCAGAGGCCTGCATATTATTGGGACAGGAAGCAAAGGGAAATTTCCCTGGCAGGGCCGGATGCAGTAGTTAAAATTGACAATCTTTCAACTCCCCACTCTAAAAACTGACACTCACATTTCAGCTGAGTTTCTATTTGGGCATTGATTATTTCCCTGGTTCTCATGATACTGAATACTTGAAAGAATATTAGTAGTTCCTAAAATTTTTGTTAAGTGCGCTATGCAAAAAAGCAGAATTTATGTAGCGTTGCACATTTTACCATCATTTAGGTTACAAGCCCAAGACTAACTGCCAACACCAATTGCCGCTATGAGATTGAATGGGTCACGGAGAATGCCTGTCACACGGAATACCTGGAAAGCGATGACTGCAAGCTCGTCAGCAAGGAGAGAGGCATTTCTATTGACCTAACCCCCCTAAAGGGAAAGTCTGGTAAGGCTTTTATTGAGAAGCGGATGTTTTTATGGATGTGTTATGAAATACTCTCCTGTTATAACAGTAGCATTGCAATAGGAATACATAGAGTTGTTTTTGATGCAGTCAAAGCTTTCTTGAAGAAAAAAACAAAAAAAAACTCTTTTATATAGTGAGCGCTGCCTTCCATCTGCCCATCATTTTCACTAGCTTCCAAGATTCCCAGTGTGCTTTTCATCCCTTTTCCTGCTGCTTGATGTGATGCAATCTTGATTTCTCAAGACTACATAACCCATAATGCATTGCTACCAGCAAGCAATGATAAAGATACATTATTCAGGTGTTGAGTTGTAGTTCAGAAGGCAGGCTCTGTAAGTGTTGTGACACAAGGATATGCATATTCACAGGGCTGAGTGCAATTGTGTCCGTGTATTGTGGAAGTACGTATTATGGGCATCTTCAATAAGGAAGTTTGCAAACTTCTAGATCAATATGGTTTTTAGGAGAGGGATAGAACTTATGAAACTTCAGTATCGAAATACATTTTCTTTTTTTTAGTTTTTGATACTCTTTAACTGTACTTTTGCACACAAAAAAATCATTCCTGCAACAAACGGCTGTTGTGTTGCGAAACTGTGACTCTAAGGTTGTATGAAAGTGGGACCGAGACTAACACACACAGGTTTCTTTTGTTCATGCTGCGAAGCCTCTAATAAATTCCTCTATCCATGCTAAACAGCGTGGCTTGAGGAATCACTCCTGACAACTATTGTATTATAACAGCGGGCGCCCGCTGCTGTCTGAATACTTAAACAGCGACTTTTCACAAATAGCTGTAATACCCTCTAGGACAAAATAAAAATCTTCAATACCACATAAGACTATGCCCACGTACAGACCAGGTGGCCCTCTAGCAACGTCAGCGCGAAATTATAGCTAATTATAGCAAATTTGCCTACAAACGTCAGGTGGTCATAATAAGCTGGTCACTCGGTGTATAAAAAGTGGTCACGCTGCAGAGACTGCCCAATCACATATGATTATGGAAACTAAATTGTATGAACACTTTTTCCATTTTTGTGTTCTAGCCAGTCCTTACCATGTAGAAGATGAAAAAGGTGAATACGTGTATTACCTGAATGTTTGTGATAAGGCAAGTGGAGGAGACTGCTCGGGTGAAATGTCTTCCTGCCAATATAAGAAATCTGGTGGCCAGAGTAAAGGTGCTGGGTCCTATAAAAATCAGACCCTCAGGTATGTTAATCACACACTGTGCTGTGCCCTTTATTGTGTTCAGCTCCTATTATATTTGGTACTTTTATTGGGATTGTCTCCTTGGTCAGTGCACTGCTTTTTGTTGGACTTTTTGTTGAAGCTGAATTACAGGCAGGTATAAAAGACACGCACGTGTTTATGCAGCTTTGTGTTTATCAATGCATTGTCACTTTTATTCTGTTAGATGCAGGCAGGACAAGTACCTGAATTTGACTTGGTGTCTTGCAGTCCCTGCACAGCAGAGTTCAGACTGAGAGCAACACAGAGCCAATCAGTTGTGCTGCAGTGCTTGCCTGTTAGCGAGAAACACTGCAGCTGTCGCACGCCGGCTCTGTAGATCGAGAACTGAGTGATCACAAACCGCTGATCACTCTACTCCCTGCAGAGAGAGGGGGATTCCCCCAGCTGGCTGGATGGACAGACAGGAGAGAGGGTGGGCACAGCTGGCTGGAGGGACAGACAGGGGAGAGGGTGGGCACAGCTGGATCTGTCTCTAGAGAGGCAGAGCCAGCTGTCAATCAGGAAATGGGATGGATCTCGACAATATTGTCAATCTTTCCAGGCTGCAGTGCAGCTCTGCATTGTCGGCAAATAGCAATGAGTAGCCTGCTATATGCTGACTTTGGATGACCGGAGTACATTAGTAAATGTACTCCTTTGACCCAAAAGAGGAGTAAAGCCAAAAAATAAGTGTTGGATTTAGTTCTCGTTCAAATTTGATACACCTGACTTTCCCTCTGGGACCTGCCCCCTTGTTGTCCAGTAGGACTGCATCAATGGCCACTAAAATGCACTCTCAGTGGCCTTCATGTTTTTTCTTAGGTACTCTTCAGGTTGACTATATCAGGTAACCCAATGCTGGACAAACCCCAGGGGTCAGATAGCCAATGCTCCTTAAAATTTACAGGCTCCTAATCTTAGATTTTCTCTAGCTGTCAATGGACAGACTGGCTCCTGAATTCCATATTAAGTTGGCCACCCCTGACATACACTATATGTTAGATTTTAGATATTCGATATTAAAATGTTATTAAAAATGTTTTCAATGCTCAACTAATATACCTCCAATAAAGTATCACTGCTGGAACGCAACACCAGCCAAACAACATAAAACAAAGGTAAAATGCAAATAGGAACTGTTTTACCTTCCAAAGAATTTGTAATTTTATCCAGCCAGTTCTGTAATCCTGGTACCACTGCCAGACAGCACAGCCAGTTTGGTGACCTCACTTTTCTCTGTGCACTCAAATGTCTCCCTACCACCCCCCAGCAGTGAAGGAGCTGCATATGACCTCATATATTGCTTATATTATCGAAGGCATATTGTAACATGCAGTACAAAAAATAGCTTACTCTACAGTCCTGCATCCTTCTTTCTGCTAGTTCCAGTAGTGAGGACCAGTCCCAAAACTTTCTTACCACCCTTCTTGACTGTCTCCAACCAGATGTGCCACTCTCGCTGATGTCATCACCTAAAATGCAGGTTCACCAGCCACCACTGGTCCTGTATTATATGTGATGTTGTCACAGTGCCAACCCACATTCCACGATGGGGGCAAATAGCCAGAACAATGGAATAAGGTGCGGTTTTGGATGTACTCCAAGAAACATATTCCTTTTTTTAACGCTTTAGACCCAGGTGGGCAAATCCGGCCCCCAGCTGTGCTTTTAACTACAAATTCCAACATGCCTCTGCCTCAAGCAGCTATGCTTATAACTGTCAGTCTTGCAGTGCCTCTTGGGACTTGTAGTTCCACAAAAGCCCAGACAAAACAAGCATTATATTCTACATAAACCTTACGGAAGGGGGTTTACAATATTTATAATTTCTTAAATGCCCAGTAGTCTGCTTTATCCGCTGATGACAGCTATTAATTTAAAGGGGACAGTCTGCTGAACAGTTCTACTATAAGCTGATGGTCGCTAAAGCGACCATCAGCTTATAGTAGAACTGTAAATGCCAGGTCCGTACGACGTACTGAGCTGGCCAGCTGGAAGCACTTTTGTAGCTCCGTACGTCCTTGGCAGCGAAATGGTTAAGATGCTGGAATCAGTCAAATACCATAAGAGCCATAGATGTCGTTTACCCCCTCCTCAAATACCCCAAGATCATATGCGGAATTATAATTTTTATCTTTGGGAATTATTAGTTGAAATGTTTTTCATTTTGATCTTTCGTGATTATGGTTCAAATGTAAAAGATATGGAGCTGTTTATTAATTTTTCTGATGTCTTTACTTAGATATTCTGATGGTGACATTACTTTGACATATCCTGGAGGAGAAAAATGTAGCTCTGACTTCCAGCGAATGACTGTGATTAATTTTGAATGTAATGAAACTGCAGGTAAAGATGTATTCTGTTCAAGAAATAATAGCTGCATTATTCTATATATACCATTTACAGAGCAAGGCACCCATTGTATAAAGAAATAAGTAAAAGATAAACTCCGGACAAAACTTTTATTAAAGGAGAATTATGAGGTGAGTGATTTTCACTCAGCCTCATAATCTGAGCCGACCTGTGACAATGAAACTGTCACAGGTCGGCTCAGTAGATCGGGAAGTGAGCGAACACAAACCGGCGCTCGCTCACTTCTCAATCCTGTGCCGGCAGAGAGCCGTGACAGGGGAGGGACTGGATTCCCCCCTCCCCTGTCCGATCCTCCAGCGCTGACTGGCGGAACGGACTGGGGACGGGGGCGGGTACAGCTGGCTCTGCCTCTAGATAGGCAGAGCCAGCTGTCACTCACGCAGCTGGGTGGATCCATACAGAATTGTCGTGATCCGTTCCGGCTGCGGCATCTCAGTATACCGCGCCTGTAGCTCACGGTATACTGAGCTTTGGGTGACGGGAGGACGCTAGTTTGTGTCCTCCCGTTACCCTTAGGAGAACTACGGGGAAAAGCCCTAACCCCATAGTTCTCCTATAAGGTCAATATTTGTTAAAGCTAAACTTGTGAAAGGTTGACTCTGTATAGGAGCATCCTGTAATAATGACCAGTCACTGCGGCTCTCTTTCCTTGTGCAGGGTGTCTGGTCTTGTATCCGCCCCCCTCCTGTTGTCAGACTGTAGTGGGTTGAGCCTGCTGGGTCCCTCGCACAGTTCTGCTCTCTGCACAGGCTATGTACAGCACATTGATGATGCCACCATTACATTCATATATGGCAATATCTATGCAGAAAAAACATTTTCGGTTCAGCTGTAATGCTGGAGTGTTAAACAAGCTGACAGTTTTAGCTTTTGGGGATTGTATTATTCAGATGCCTGTACGCGAGTTCCCGGGACAGCACATCTGCTGTTGCCACTATTTTTTATAACTGCAAGCTCCGTTTCTTTGCTTTTTTCAGAAATATTTTTGGGGAACAAGACTGTATTGCTTTATGTAACTGTCTTGTTTTGCTGACTATTGAAGATCTCCAAGTTCCTACAATGAATCTTTTCTCTGATTTTTATTTTCTGTTGATTGAAATTTCAATGTTTAAAAATAATACAATGCACTATTTTGTTTTAGTGAATGATGGGAAAGGAGTGCCAGAATTTGATGGTGAAGCTGATTGCACTTATTTCTTTTCGTGGGAGACCAAATATGCTTGTCCTAAGAAGAAGGAGGACTTGTGTCATGTTGAAAGCAAGAAAAAACACTTTAACCTTTTGGATTTAATCCGCAGTCCTGGTAAGTGTCAGTTCTTCCAGGTGTCTTTAACTGCTTCAGGACCACAACAACATATTGGTACTGTTCTTTTCAGCCAACTGTCGGCTTTAACATACAAATGTTTACTTGTATACTGCCAAACAGTGCGGTAGTTATATGTGGCTGGATTGGAGGAAGATCAGCACACTTCCAGTGGTTGATCTTGTTAGCCCGCTATGGGATATTATTAGAGTTAATTGTTTTGTTAAAAAAAAGAATTTACAAAATGATAGTGACACCTACACGCGTCAGCAGTACCTGTGTGTAAACAATTGCGCTACAGTTACATATCTCAGCGTTAAAATTTTAGCATATTTTTTTTCTAAATAAATCAATTTAATAAACATTTGCATTTTGTTTCCTGCGCACGCCCGGCAGGAAACACCCGTTCTTTCAGCATAACCGTTACCGGCTGTTTCTCATACAACCGATCAGCGACCTCTATAGCCGCCGCTGATTTGATCTGGCGCAACACCCCCCGAGTGCCGCCGCCACTCCTGACCCCTCACCTTCAAATCGCCGGGATCCGCTATCCCATCAGCGGCCCGGGACGGCGATCAGCATCTTCTTCCTCCTTGCTGATCTCCCTCCGTATGGTGAATGCAGAAGTGACGTGTATTACATCACTTCCGCATTCACCTGTCAGTCATCTGGCTGCTATAGCCAGAGAAAAGAAGCTGATAAAGCAGATAAGCTTTTAAAGCGTCGCCCATGGCCAATTTTGGCTATGGTAGTTTTTTGAGGTTTTGCGCGTGCAATTTTAAGGCTAGACATGTTTGGTGTCTTTTTACCCGACGTGACCCCGTCTCTTATATTTTACCAAAAAATTGGGTAATAATAAATGTTTTATAATTTAATATATGGGAAACTTTTTTTTTCTGTAATTTTTCCTTAATATAGTAAAAAATTAAACCCCAGTGGTGAATAAATACCACCAAAAGAAAGCTCTATCTGTCCCTAAATAATGGTATAAAATTCATTTCAGTACAGTGTTGCATGACGGAATAAATGTCAAAGTACCACAGTGCTGAATACTGAAAAATGGCCTGGATGGGAAGGGGGTGTAAACACCGCGGAGTTCAAGTGGTTAAAGGACATCTTCACTAAAAGCACTGCTCTGGGGATCGTCACTGTGTGGCCCTCCCTTTTGATTTAGGAAAAAGTCCCAGCCATGCTCTGCGCCTACTGCTCATGCATGCCACTCGTCTCATTCATTCCTATGGCTAGATTCATATTCCTCTGATAGGCCATGAGTAAGGACCAGCCATAGAATGAAAACGAGGCCACAGAACAGATGTCCATTTGGCTGAGACTTTTCTTAATGCGGAGGACTTTTCCTATTACAGGGCAGTTTGCCATGTATAGTTTAACTGACTCACTATGTGAGTGATATCTGGTCTCAGCACCAGAGGGATGGCACGGAAAGTGATCAGTAGTAATCTACAATTTCTTTACATTTAATAACAAAAAAGGCCAGACGTGTAAAATTGTTAATGCTATTAAAATACTTGCTAGGTAAATGTTGAAATAACCTTGGAAATAGTACGCTCTCATTTCTTCAATTTGTGAATTCTTTCAGAGTCCAGCACAGCTCAGAACTGGGAGGCTTTAAAAACAAACCCATCTGATAAAAATCGCTTCTACATTAATGTGTGCCATGAGGTCTTGCAGAGAGGAGGTGCTTCTGGCTGTGAGGATGATGCTGCAATATGCGCAGTGGGTAAGAATTGCTCATTGTAATCTTATATGCCCGCTATGTGTTTATTTTCCTGGGTATTCTACTCCTATTTCGTATTGTTTCCTTACAGATTCTGGCGGAAGGAAAAATTTAGGAAAGTTTTTGTCTTCTCCAAAGTTAGTTGGTGATCATATCGTTCTTGAATACACAGAGGGTTCAGAGTGTGCAGGAAACAAGAGAATTCAAACCAATATCACACTTATATGTAGTCCAGGTATCTTCTATATCTATATTGTATTTTTATTGTATTTCTATTATGCATATACAGTAGGGATAGAAGGGAAAATTCAGTCTTTTCAGTATTTATTTAGTTACACATTTAAAGTAATTCAAATTTATGTAAACCATCTTTGTCAATATGGATTTGTGTTTTATAGTTTGATTATTTTTTGGTCACAGGAGCAGCCATATTTCATCATAAAATGTGCAGCTGTGCGTTGCACTTTGCAATTTTGCAATGGTTGTACTTTAGTGTGCCTTCTCAAAATGCATACAAATTGGCTGACTCGTATGCAAGAAAACAATGCACTACCTTAGGGATTGACAAATTTTTATTTGAATGCAGGAGCCAGCTAAAAACGTTTTGTGGGGGACTTTCATTTTCTTTTTTTCAGTATTTTTTTATTGTATTTATTTTTTAAACTTTTTTTACTCATTGGAGATGATAGGATCTCTTTAAGGTGTCATTAGGGGTCTATTAGACCCCTAGTGTCACCTTTCCACTTAAATAGCTTTATCTGCGGAATCACGGTTGCCTGCTGAGGCAGCTGAATGTAAACACAGCAGGCAGGGCCTGGAAGCGGTAGCCAACCTGCTATTGCAGATTGCAATAGCCAATAGCAGGCTGGCTATTGCACCCGCCCACTGCCTCCTGTCAATCAGCAGAGGAGGCAACTGAAGGAGAAAGTTGCGGCCCTCAGCACGGCGGAACTGGCACAGATCACTGCAGCCAATTACAGCCTGTCAGAGAGACTGCTGACAGTCTGTGAGTCTGCAGCAGGGGAGGAAAAAGCAGAATTATTGTGGCGGTAGCGCCGATTGGAGAAGAAACGAAGGTGCAATGAACCGTCCCACAAAAGCTCAGATGCCTGAACGCAATTTCTAGTCGCATTGGCGACCTGTCGCCTGGGATTTGTCGAGCCCTGCACTACCTAATACAGGGCAGGTCAAATTCACCTGTCAATGAATTGTAAATGATCTTAGAAGCATCTGAAATTGTTGCCATCAACACAAGCGCCAAAACCTGCTTAAACTAGCAATAAACATATATGATGACTTTCTTACAGCTGTCAGAATGATATAATTGGCTGGATAATGTGAGGATAGCTGTCTGCCATCAGGTTTTTTGGTTAAATGTAAGCGTTTACCATTTATATAACAACTCTTCATAACATCAGCATGTGTGTTATTTCCAGGAAACCTTGAAAGTCCTCCTATACTGAAGCAATCAGATAGCTGTCTGTATGAGTTCGAGTGGAACACTGCTGCAGCCTGTGTCCTGTCTAAAACAGAAGGAGATAATTGCAGAGTGTCTGATTCTCATGCTGGTGAGTTTACACATTAGTTCATTTTGTTTTCTGCAAGCATGGTCTTTGTCCATAAGCAGCTTGGATGAGCAGCAATACGTTTATATTATACTAATGTGTATTATGCAAGGACAAGTTAGTCAAGGACAGCTTGCCGTGGCGACTCGCTAACCGAAGCGGGGTCCTCGTTTGATGGAGGAGGGAGCAGAGAGCTTACTTTGGGCTGATAAAACACTCTTTTGAAATAATCGTCACTCTTTTAAAACAATCCGCCACTGTGTGTCACTGGGGGGCAACGCACCCTAAGTTAGCTGCTGAACACGCACACACAGATAAAAAAAATCTTGCAATCCAATCTGGTGCACTCTACGGGCTGTGCCTCAACCAAGTGAATACACACACTGCGATTCCTCAAGCTATCCTGCAAGCTAGAATCCTTGTGTTACCACTTTTCCACTGCTCACACACCCAGACACATGACTCGCTGTAGTGTGGCACCACCTGCAGTTTGATTTGCTAGGAAACCATACACACACACAGATCTGCTAACTTATACGCACTTACACTAATCTGCATGCAGTCCTCAGTCAATCAAAGCAATTTCATATAGAATCACAGTGTGGTTACAACCGAGCGTGCAGACATTAGTAACAATTGCCAATCTCTCTAGGAGTTTAGTACACAGAAGGACACTTATTAATTTTATAGTTTAATATCCCTAGGTGGGCAGTGCACAGAGAGGGCCTCAGATTTTTTTTGTGCTCCGATGTGCTAAAAATAAGCTTTTGAAGGTATTGCTGTAGCCATTTTAGAAGGTTTTAGAGTTGACAGATGTACCTTTTTAAAATCTTAGATACCTTGTGGGCCTTGTAAACCAATTTTGTCACCTAATAGATACAAAGATTGGTTTGTTTTCTTATAAAAAGCTTACCTTGCCTCGATAGTTTAAATTAATATGCTATAGAGTAGTTGGTTTCTGTGATGCCTTGTTTTCTTATAAATCTCTGAAAGAATTGACAGGAGTGCAGGTCTTGTATGTGCTGCTCTTTTCTTTTCCCATTTCATCCAATCCAATAGAAGCAGCAATCACCATATTATATGTATTAGATATGTGGACAGCATCTTCATCCAGCAAATAAATATTCTATTTTTTCAGGTTTTTACTTTGATCTGTCACCACTGACCAAGAAAAGTGAAAGTTATGTCGTTGCTACAGACCAGTATGACTTTTATATAAATGTATGCAGCAATGTAACACAAGAATCTTGTGACACCAGCTCAGGAGCATGCCAAATGACAAAAACGTAAGGGATCTGAATTTTTCATGTTTCTTCTGTGAAAAGTGTTTTTGGATGCCAGTAATGCATATATGTTCATTTTACAGGAAGACTGAAAAGTGGAATATTGGTGTAGGGAGTTCCAAACTTTCTTACTATGATGGAATGATTCAGCTAAGCTACACTGGAGGAACACCTTACAACGATGTAAACAAAACCCCTCGCTCGTCTCTCATTACCTTTTTATGTGACCGAGATGCAGATATTGGCCAACCAGAATATCAGGTAGCCCTGCCAGTCTTTTTTACTTTTACTCTAATCAAGGGTAAACTCCACTAACCCAACACATATGCATTGGCAAACTTCTTTTCTTCCCCAAAAACTACTAATTTAATGGTCTGAGAACCATAACCGAGCATAGTTGGATCTTCTTATAGCAGCTTTACCTTATTTTAGGTTCACACTGGGATAGGTAAACGGGAAGATGTATCATTCTATTCGACACACAAATACCTCCTAGGAAGTACAACTCCTTACTCAGGCAGATTGACAGGGTAGACCTTGTTTATTTATCTACAAGGTAAAGGTTACTGTTTTTGCCTAGTGGCATGAAGAGCCTCCACATCATTTATCAGAGGGAAATATCCAGGCTGCCCAGCCAAATTCCGTCCCTCAGAGCTTGGTAAATGTCCCATACCAATCCTGCTGAATGTACAGCGAAAGAGCAACTGTACTGTGTTGAGGTCAACTTTGTTTTTTCCCGTCCTGTAAGCATGTTTACAGAGTTAGACTGACAGCGTTGTGTAAATCATTAGGACCTTGAATGGCTCCTCGTTCTTCCAGTCAGAACACTTCTGTACAGGGGTTAACTGATTCTAAAAAAAGAGGGACTAAGTTATTTAAAGTAGCTGCATTTAGCATGCATAACAGGGTTACATTATTGTTTTTGTGTCTGCTTGAAATTCAGATGGAAATTAAAAATGAATATAGCTCTTTCTGCTTTCATAAAAAAAAAAAAAAAAGTGTTTTAGATACTGAGTTGAAACAAGTTACCTTTTAAATAATAAATTCCGTTTTTTGATTGCTTTCTCTGGGATTTTAGAAAGAAGACAATAACACATATAACTTCAAGTGGTACACGAAATATGCCTGCCCAGCACTGTCTGTGGAATGTATTGTGGTGGATGAACAGACAAATGAACAGTATGATTTGTCCAGGTAATTGTAAAATTATATTTTACTTTTATATTATATGTTTAATATTTTGTACTGCACCTTTAGTCTGGGTTCACACCTGGGCGTAGCATAGACACGTTTTTTTCAGCGTTTTTCTGTTCAGTGAAACGCGTGTTTCACGGGCGGTATGATTTTTTTTTTTTTTACTTTTAAACTTCCCACCGGCTCCGCCCCCCTGTGATGCGGCCACTCGCAAGGGACGGAACCCGGAAGTCAGCAGCCGCCGGAGGACACAGCGGGGATCGCGGACAAGGTAAGTCCTACGCTGTATTCCCGAGTGTGGCTCGGGGTTTCCGCTTTGTTAACTCCGAGCCACACTCGGGAATAACAATGGAAAAAGGGCAAAAAACTGCCCCAAAGAAGCTCCTGTACTTGTTTGGGCATAGGGCGCGTTTCCACGGGCTTAAATACGCCCAGGTGGGAACCATGCCCATTGGGATGTATGGGATTTCACTGTTTGAGCGTTTTACAGCGCTTCGATCAGCGCTGTAAAACGCCCAGGTGTGAACCCGGCCTGAAGCCCATTCTGAATTTCACAAAACAATACCCTAGAACATTTGTTTTCCAAACTGTGTTGTGTATGGCCATTTTAACTGGCTTATTGTTGTTCCAACATAAACATCCCAGTCCCCATTCCCCAATCTACTGCCTATTACTCTCTATTGGGACAGCAAATTACAGCTTCCAACATAAATGAGAACTATAGCCAAATTTTTTTTTTTTTAATTAAACTGTTTAGGTTTTTTTTGAGTCACATGTGTATATTTACTAATGTACTCCTGTGGCTACTGCCTGCTATATGCTGACAGCGCAGAGCCATGCTGCAGCTGGGAAAGACCCCGACAATATTGTCAGGATTCCCCCCGCTGCCTGATTGACAGTGGGCTGTGCCTCTCTAGGGCCAAAGCCAGCTGTGCCCGCCCCCTCCCCTGTCTGTCCCTCTAGTGAGCGCTGTAGGAACAGAGAAAGGGGAGAGGGGAATCCCTGCAGAGAGCTGTTATAGACAGTCACCGCACTTTGCGGGAAAAAGCCATGAGCTGAGTGATCAACAGTTCGTTCGAGCTATAGAGCCGGCATGTGACAGCTGCAGTGTCACACGCTGGCTTAAACTTCTGCGAAAAGTAAATTTTACTCTCCCAATAGTTCTCCTTTAATAAATGACCCATTGTCTGATCGATCCAACCAGTGAGAAGAGGTGTGTGATCCCCCATTCTGGCTGTTGTGGCTGATCTTTACTTTAGGTAGCAAAACTGTGCCCATTCCAAAACAGCCAATGTTGTGGTGATAAGAATGGTGAAAGCAGGGGGTGATGATTATCAGAGACAGTAGGTGTCAAAGGGAAAAGAGGAAGACACGGAATGTGAGTGGGGAAAGTGTTCACAGGCTTTATGAAAGAGGGGGTGCAGATACAGTGGTAAAGGAGGAGGGTGCAGCCCTGGCAGCGAAAGGGAAGAGTGGCATGTAGGTTTGGTGTTAAGGCCAGGGAGGAGGATGGTGGTTAGTTGGTGAGAGGGGGACCTATAGATGTAGTGGTGGAGGAGTGCTGGCATAGTAGTGAGAGCAGGACGACAGTGCACAGGCATGATGTTGGTTGTTTAGAGAAGTGGGTTTGCAGACACCATGGTTGCTGAGAGAAGGGTAGCTGAAGCTGCAATGTGTGCTGAGAGAATGGGGGCTCAATGGAACAGGTGTGCTGGGCGAATTGGGGCTCTAGAAGCAATTATTGCTACAAGAATGGGGCTGCAGTATCACATGTTCTGAGAAGAGGCGGGAGGACAGCTGCAATAGGTGTTAGGGAAATAGGGGGTGCTTTGTCCAGGGAGTAAGGTTGGTGTCGGGGAGGCTCTGTGACTGGGAGCGGTGATGGGTGGAAGGAAGGCTCAGTGACAGGTGTTGATGGATGACAGGGAGGCAGGAGGGTGATGTGGTTGTGAGGGAAGTGCTTTGTGATGGTGGAATGAGTTGGGTGGTATGGAGGCGGTTTGGCTGGGGAAAGGAATGGGAGGCAAAAAGACATTATTATTGAAGAGAGTAAAGTAGGCGCCTTAATTAGTGGTGTGAGGAAATTGTGGGGGGGGGTTTGCTTTGTTCAGGAAAGGAGAGGTGGGTGGGAAGGACTATGAATGGAAGAATGTGAACTGGGGATTAGCTTTCAATAGGTGGTTGAAGTAGTCTGTGAGGGATTTAGTGTGAGCCCTTTTCTATTTTATAGAAAGGTGGCTGGGACAAAGGTGCTTTTTGAAGCCTTTTTCTTTCCTGCAGCCATGTTCTGCTCCCTCTCTGGTGTGGCTACTGAAGCAAGGGACTGGTGCATTCCTTCAGGGTTGGATAGTGATGGACTGCACTGGGATAGAGGTTGAGGAATGTGCAGATTGTTGTGTAGGTGGAAGAGTCTGGGAGGTGGATTGTGGGAACACTTGTAAGTGGAGGGGAGAACTGTGGCAATGTGCTGGTGTTGGGGGTTGAGTGCTGTATGTCTTACTGGTGTTAAGCCACTGGAGGACAGGCAAAGCAGTATGTGTGTGCCTCTGTTTTTATCCGTCCCCCCAGTGGCACAACGGAAGTAGGTTTTTCTTTATATTAAGGAAGTTCATCTGAATGCTCGCGTATGTCTAATCATGTCCAAAATCCAGTTACTTTGTGATGCACAAGCCTCTTAAAGTAAACAAAAAACTTATTTGTCTTCCTGGACTGAATCAAATGTTTTCTCTAGCCTACTGTTGGACAGTTTCAACAACAGAGGCAGTGCTGTCAATCCAGAGAGCAATGGGCAGGTCTAGATGTGGCCAGGTGCTGATTGACAAGACTTATGAGCCAGCAGTGATGTCCCCTGAAACATCTTCTCACCCCACTTTAGTTCAAGCAGACACAGCCTACATAAGAGTGGCAACGCTGCTTTCAATTCAGGAGCAGTGCAGCGTCGTTGCCACACCATCATAGGAAGATGCATTAGGTGGACTTTATTGGCAGGCTCAGCAGGTATTTGTGGGACTTTGCAGGGGTGCGAATCAAAAACTGTAACTACATATTAACTTATAATTAAGTGTTGCAGCATATGTTTTTTTATTGGAAGCCATAGTTCTATTTTAATACTACATTGTGTTTTATTGGTTACTTAAGCCAAATTCTATATGCATGAAATGACAGTTCTGGCAATATTGTTTGGTTGCTAAGCTGGCGCTGGAGAGGTCTGTAAGCATTTCCTATGCCCCTCTTAATAGCATACACAATGGAGGTGCCAGTGTCTCAGGTGTGACATATCCGTTGCATCGGCACTTGCTTTGCTTAACAAGTATACCAGCCACACATCATTTTAGCAAGACTAAAAAAAAAAGTTGATTGAAGTGTTTACATAATTCTAAAAATATAGAGACAAATGCCACAGTACTCTTACTATAACTTATTGCTTCCAGTAACTGTAATGTTCTGTGTATCACCCTTCTGTCTTTCTTGCAGCTTATCTATGGTACATGGAGTACACACTACAAACTGGTTTTCCATGGATGAAAGCCACGAGAGACGGAAAAAATATTACATTAATGTATGTCGGTCTTTGATACCCATTACAGGGTGTGATCCCTTCACCTCTGTGTGCCAAATGCAATATACTAAAGTTTCTGTAAGTATAGTTTGTTCTCAGTATGTCAAAACTACAAACTGCACTTTGATCTATATGCAGCTTTCTCTGCGATAAATTAAAAATATTGGAACAATGCAAGTTAATAAATAACAGGAAATACATTTAAAGAAAAACTCTGGGCAAAACTTTTATTAGCCCTTGCAGTATGGCTACCCCCTGCAATTGCTCGTTTTTGTCTTGGTGCTAAAAAAAATACAGGTTATACTTATCTGAACAGCTGAGTCAGCTCCCGGCTTCTCGGGTCTCTGAAGCCTGCTTTCTCGTATGCTGCAGCATGGGAATATTCCTCAGCATCCCCATGTCTATACACTGTGTATAAAAGGAGCAGCTAGCCCTTGCAGTGCGGGGGTAGCACCCCAATGCAAGGGTTAATAAAAGTTTTTGCCCTTTAAATCTGATATAGCAGAATGAAATTAAAATTCCCCCTGCACTATGGCCAGTCTGGAGGTATTTGTCTGTCTAATAGAATGATACATCTTCCCTTTTACCTACTCCAGTGTGAACCTAAAATAAGGTAAAGCTGCTATAAGAAGAACCAACTTGCTCAGGGATGCGGTTCTTTAGTGCAGCATTGTATAGTAATCACTATAGTAATAGTACTCCAACAGCCACGCTTTCAATTTTCACACAAATACCCATCAGATTTCGCACTCAACAGAAAATGTGTGTCGCTTGAGAGTGATCGAAGAGCTATTAGGATGAACAACATCACAGGGAGATTGCTGCTGCTACATGTGTTTACCTGGAGAGCTGATGACCATGCGGCTGTAATACACATGTGATAGACTTTCAGAATTGCTGTTCTGACGTACAGACAAGTTATTTTCTAATTGGTTTCCTGATTCATGCTCTGCAAGCAGACCATTTTTTTTAGAGGCCCATTCACACCAGAAACGTTGGGGCTTGGCTGGCTACTTTTTTTCCAGCACAGCCCCAATGCAAAGACAAGGCCGTTTGCCTTGTTTTAAATGGCCACAGTTCACACCATGTTCGCTGAAAAAAAGATGGCACGCTGTAGTTCTTTTTTTTTTTATTATTGCAGCTTGGTGCAGCGTAGTACGACCGCATCGAACTGTGCTGTACCAATAGAAAATAATGAGATGTCACTTGTGACAGTTCAAAAAAATTGTAACAAAAAAAGTCAGCAGTGCGATGTGCCGGGCTCGGCACATTAGCTCTGTGCCTGTGAACGCACGCCAGCAGTTTGCTGGTGTGAATGGGCCCTATTATTGGTTTTGTATGTAATTGCATGACTCAAAACATCATAGCTGATTAGATCTGAATCAGGAAAATGTATCCTCCACTTCTAAAATGAGACTGGGTTTCTGACCTAAGCAGTACTGTCAGCCAGCAAGATGAAATGGAGAGAGGGAATTCAGACTTATCATTTGTGAGGTTGCCTTTTACTTACTAGATGTTCTGTAATCAAAAATAATAGTTGGCTAAAGGTATTGAGTTCAACCACTTGTGTTTTCAGGATGTGACAGCCGAGAGTGTGGAAATAAGCAATTTGGGGGTGGCAAGCAAGAAGCCTGTTCTAGAAAGTAGTGGTAAATTGATCCTGGAATATTCAAATGGATCTGCATGTACCAACATGGAGGGAGTCAAGACCACCTATTCTTCAGTATTACATCTTGTATGTAAGAAAGGGGCTACGGTAAGTGTTAAAAACTGAATGTACACATTTGCATGAACAATCTGTTTGGACATTTGTCATTCTTATTTATTATTTTTCATTTTTTTAAATTTCTATTTTGCTGATTTTTTGTTTTTGTAAGTTGTGTAATTAATGCAATGATGACATTTTTAAAGTCTCTATATTTTTTCATGGAGATCTGGCTCATGTATGAATTCTCTCTTCTATGGGGACAGTTCATACAATTCCTCTTTGTCACATAGTTTTTTTTTTGGTTTTGTTTTTTTCTTTTTTGCTGTCAATCATGACAAAGTCCCTTGTGGAATGGTTAGCATTCTGTAATAAGCATTAGCATAAGACGCTTATCTGAGCTTTCCTCCCATACTTTTCACTATTCCTGTATAAGTGGATAATGCAGCACGCATTGTCATTATATAATACAGTAAGGAACGCATTAAGTAATTTTTACTTGGCAACATCACTCCATTCACACACAGAGAGCCACACAGCAGCCTACATTGTCAGCTTCAGAGGAATTCCTGAATTCCCAAGAAGTAGAGCGGCCCATTCTCATTCAGATGAAACTTACTCTATTGAAGTTGTGTGCACCACAGAAGCTGCATCAGCTGTGACTGACATGTCTGAAAGTAAGCAGGTCTTATGGTTCTCTAAAGAGCAGTGCAGTTTTCCATGGAGCACTACAAAGAGATCTACAGGTGTGGAGTTACACTGGGCTCCAATGTATTTCTGTAAGTTTCCATGGGATATTTACTATAATGCTATGCAACTGTAAGAGAATCATTATAAAAGAACTAAAAATGTAGCTAAAATAAGTTGCCTTTCTGTTTTTTCTTTTGCAGGATAAAAGTCCAATTTTTGTCACAGATATAGATTGTGTAGCTACATTTCTATGGTATACAGAAGCTGCTTGTCCTGTTAAGGAAACACAAGGAAAAGTAAGTAATAAAACACTAATGGCAAAGTGCTTTTTTATTTTTCAAATATATTTTAGTAGCATAAATAAAATATTTTAATAGGATAGATAAATATATAATGAAGAATATTTAATACAGCCAGTGTAATTTAGGTAGTGTAATGCCTTTTAACCTCCAGCTGTTGTAATTAAACGGCTTGGCTGTGGCTTCCTAGATGCGGGTGGATGTTTTTAAATGTCCTTGTGCCTGTGCCCATTCTTGCTTGCCGCCCTGTACGAGCGGGAAAACAGTGATGCTTCTTTGCATGCAAGCGTTCGATTCCCCCAATCGCTTGTATGCTTTCTCCAAATGTACGCTCTGCCGCGGATCCCAGGCTCCGCTGTGGCCCATGCGGGCCCGGGTCTGGCACGGCGGCTCTGATCAGAGGGAGATCAGTACACAATCTCCCTCTGATCTCCCTCTGGTGTCTGAATGCAAAAGTGATGTGTATTACATCACTTCCACATTCATCTGTCATTCTCCCGGTTACAGAAGCCGGAGAGAAGCTGGTGAAGCAGATCTCTGCTTCATCAGCTTCTTTGGGGGTCCCTAGGTGACAGGGGTCTTACAGACCCCTGATGTCTCCAAAAGAGAACCTGCCACTGTAAATTTTGATATACAGCTTCTCAGCCCCCTATGTGATAGCAATAAAGTTTTATATGTAAAAAAAAAAGTTTAAAAGTTTAAAAAAAACAAAAAAAAACTTGCCTATAAAAAAACACAAAAATATGTTTTAAAGCCCCCCACTCTAGGCCACAGATTCTTAATGGAAGGATGAGCAAATCAGATTCAAATTTTTATGAACCAATTCACCCGAAATCAGGAAACCAATTCTTTCCAAGAATTTAAGAACTTTCATACAACTTATTGGAAAAACATAAGTAGCATAGTGTCTGCGGATCTGTGGTTATAGAGGCTTTTAAGAGAGAAGTCAATGCTGGTTAAGTTTTTCAATTATGCTGTGTGTACATTTTTTTTTTTTTTATCCACTTGGATAATTATCATATTATTTTCTTTATGTATGTTGTTTAAAGTGTTCTTGTTTGTTGAATGCTTAGATACTCTCTAAGATAATGCGGGACATTAATCAATTTAGTCACATAGGAAGGCAGTACTAAATAGGAGCAGAGACAGAATCTGAGACAGATGTATTATGATATTGCAGCTTGATTCATAAATTTCTATGTCAGCTGCTCTAAAGTGGCGTTGCGACAGAGTGAAACCTATTCCTCACCACTTCTTGTGCGTCTGTTGTAGTGAAAATCTGTATCATCTTTATAAGGCTTTGCAGACCTGTGCAACACTGTTTTTAAATGTCTGCCCAGTTACTGTATATAGGTGCGGGCGTCGCACATGCACAATCCTGGAAACACAAATTAAAAGATTTAAAGCCCTGTGTCTTTTTCCTCCTAAGCAACATTTTACAATGGGGGAATTTATCAAAACTGGAGCTGTGCATGGCAGCCAATCAGCTTATCTCTTCAGTTTGTTCAGTTAAGATTTGAAAATGAAAGAGAGATGCTGATTGGTTGCCATGCACAGCTGCGCCAGTTTTGATAAATTCCCCTCGGAGTATTAAAATTATACAGTATGTAAAAAGTATGTTTGTATTGTGACCATAGTATGAGACCAGGATGTATAAAACATACATTGGTTGGAATTGTTTGATGCTCTAGGGTTTTTCTCTTTAGGGTACGTTCACACCATATGCAGCGTGTTCCCGGCCCGATTCCGGCCGGAATGCGCTGCATTGCGGCCGGCTCACAATTTTGTGGGGCTGGAGGGGGCGTGGCTGGCCATTGAAGAGAATTGCACCGTAGCCACGCCCTCCGGCCACACAGGAACGCAGGGCATGCGCTGCAAGCACTATTTTGACCGCACAGAACCGCAGGCACAATGTGCCCTGTGATCCCGTGCGGGCGATCGCATTGTGGACCATTCACTTCAATGGCCCGCAACACCCCCTCCAGCCCCACAAAATAGTGAGCCGACGACAATGCGATGCAGTGCGTTCCAGGCGGAATCAGGCCGGAACGCACTGCATATGGTGTGAACGTACCCTCAAGAATTTTTAATACTTATAAATGTTAAAAGAAAAACATATATATTATACTCTGTTGTATATGGGTACCAAAAAATTGCATGCGTGTGCTACTTATACTGATTTGACAGCTACTCCAGATTATAGAGGTTGATGAAGGTTCCCAAGTCTATCTGCTATAACTCCTTAATGTTTTGTTTGCAGGACTGTAAAGTGGAAAACCCAAACACAGGATTTGTATATAATCTGGAATCTTTGAGGAATGACTCAGGATATGTTGCCAAAGGAAATGGTAAAACATACAAGGTAAACGGGCAATGTTCCAAACTGCTGGATTTTCTTATGTAAAAAGGTTATGTAAATGTTAGCAGACCTAGAGTGCCTAGGAATGCAAGTCATATGTATTCCTAGATAAATATGAGACAGCAGAAATTATAGGAACTGTCCTATTCCAATACAGCGGTTTGGCCTTGTGAGCACATTGATAGTGCTTATAAGGATTGTATAGGCTCTTCAGTGTTTTTCTAGCCTGGTCTAGTCCAGGTAACTCATTGCTAACAGTTTGTGTACCTAGTACCTTTTCGTCCCATGCAGGGCTAAGCAATTTCACTTAAATGCCTGACAACCCTACTCCCCATACACTTACTTGCCTTTCCTTCTTTCTTCTGCTACTGTATTTAGCCACATGGAAGGAAAAGATGTACTTCGAGGTTTCAGAACGCTCTTCCTCTCTAATGTCAATGCCCAGTCATCGGTGCGGTCTCATCGGAGTGGCCCTTTGAAAGGGCTGACCAACCAAAAAAAAAACACTTTTGCTGCAATAATCGTCTTTATTCCAGAGCCGTTTCCCACAACAATGCCTTTAAACGGCTAGATATCCTCTAGGTGGTTTTTCAGGGCAAAAGACGATCAGCCTGTTTTTTTTTTTTTTTTTCGTTTTTTTTTGTGGGGTTGGGTGTGGGTAGAGTTCCACTTTAAGTGAACTTGTGGCTTTACAGTGGAGCAAAAGGCGCAGCACTGGGCACGTTCAACTCGTACTTTAACCACCTCCGGGCCGGCCGGCCCGAGCTCTCTAGATCTGAGCGGGCGTCTTTAGACGTCCGCTCAGACACGCCCCCCCGCGCGCGAGCGGGATATGGCCGAAATGTAAAAACAGGCAGCGATGCCTGTCACCATACAAGTGATCCGCCGGCTGTAGAGCCGGCGGATCGCGTGTATGGGGTGCCGATCGGTCCCGTCCCCCCCCC
>NW_017307134.1:395501-409672 GCF_000935625.1 Nanorana parkeri | reverse complement strand
TTTTAAAGTCCCCACCCATACATACACGCATGCAAACATGCGTCGGGGGCGCATACGTGCAAAAAAGACGATTGCGCCCATTACGCCGCCCATGTTACATATTCTAGGGCCATCAGTCACTGATAACACTAAACTGATGAGCGGTAAAAGCTTTTAAAGCGTCGCCGATGGCGAATTTTGGGTATGGTAGTTTTCTGCAATTTCACGGGTGCGCGCAATTTTAAAGCTTGACATGTTTGGTGTCTATTTACCCGACGTGACCCGATCTTTTATATTTTACCACAAAACTGGGTAATAATGTTTCCTAACATAATGTAAAAAAAAACTTATTTTTTCCAAAATTTTTTGTAATTTTTCCTAATTATAGTAAAAAATAAAAACCCCAGTGGTGTTTAAATACCACCAAAAGAAAGCCCTATCTGTCCCCAAAAAATGGTATAAAATTCATTTCAGTACAGCGTTGCATGACGGAATAAACGTCAGTCAAAGTACTGCAGCTCTGAATACTGAAAAATGGCCTGGCCAGGAAGGGGGTCTAAACACCTGGTCTTGAAGTGGTTAAGGAGATAACCCTGGAGCCAGTATGCAGATAAGGGATTTGATTTCCAGTGAGAACTGGAATCCTGTACGAGTCATGCCCATTTAATTGACTATCTGGGATCCATCAGCAACCTTTGTTATTATTAAAGCAAATGGATGTCTCAAACGTCATTGACTGTGAAAACATAATAGGGCGGTATTCCCTTTTTTCTATTCACCATGTAGTGACACTAAAAGTGCTTTTTTCTCTTATATGGGGCCCATAAACTGAAAGCTTAAACCGGTAAAGCATAATGTGTTTTTATTGAGTGTATATTTTGAATCATTAGGACAGTATTTACCTTAAAGCAATTTCTGATGTGACTTTTCCACTTTAATACACATCTAAACTATACCATTGAAAAGATTGTACATTCCTTTTATGATTATGGGTACATTTCTTTTTACTGTTGAGGATTGTCAAATGCAGGACATAACAGTTTGTTGAAGTTGCAGACAGCAATTTCCATATATGAAATATATTACTTGCCAAAGTTATTCAGCTGTCCTGACAAGAGTAACACACGAGGAAGGATGCGTCTGCCCAATTTACTTGGGGTGAAATCTTCCATCTAAATGCAGGAGATGATAACACAGACAGATATTGAATGGCTGCATCTCCGTATACCATTTATTCCTGTCTGTGCACGGTCTCCGGTCTAGATATACTCGGCATACAGCAGTCATATCCCATGTGAGCCCTTCACAGCCTGTACTCTGTGACTACATGTAGAGGAAAGCCTTTGGCCTGCCAATACAGATTTCCATCTGTAGTGACTTGTTCATCTTGTATCCTAACAGCAGTGCATCTTTTCTTTGCGAAAGACTGTTATTATAGAGTTTGTCATGCAGTTATGTTTTGCAGTTAATTTGCGTTCTCATGACAAATACATTGCGAGAGTATTAAAACCTTCTATCATTTGTCTCTTCAATAGCTAAATATATGTGGCCCTGTGAATGAGTGTGGTCTCATTGAAGATGTCAAAGCAGCTGGCTGTGAATTTGAAAACAATGTGCCGTCTAGACCAGTCCAGATAAGCCAGTTGCTGGACCTTTCTTCAGATTTCATCTCCCTTACCTATCATGGAGCCTTTCATGAAGAAGCCGGTGAGGGGAAAAAATTACACAATTACAGTTCAAATATGATGACACAGTTGGTGATGGGTGCATATGGTACAGGCCTTGCTGTGTTTTATATAATGTACTGTTGGAACATCTTGCTTCTAGAATCCCTATTCACACCACACGCAGTGGGGCTGCACGGGCCATGGTTTCCAGCACAACCCTAACGCAAGGCATGGCAATTTGCCTGGTCACAGATGGTCACCATTTACACCACTGCGTTGTGCTGGGAACATGGTGGTGTGCACTGAAAAAAAAAAAAAAAAAATTTTTTGGGGGGGGACATAAAAAAAAAAAAAAAAAAGTACAGCATGCCATACTTTTTTTTTTTTTAGCGCATCGCGATGAGGAAGAACCGCCTCACACCCTGCTGTGCCCATAAAACTGAATTAAATGTTACTTGTTAAATGGAATAGAGTATTGGCACTGCTCACCAGCCGCTGTGCATTTTGAGAGTGAACCCTAAGAGGTAAAAGTAGGTCTTTGGATAATCAGTCTTTCAGCATCTTCCTATTATTCTCAGAGTATAGGCATCCTTGTTTTTGTACAAGAAAACTAGAGTTCAAAGTATATCTAAACCCCAAAACAAAAATGTAATGTATTGCAGCTTACCGATTCTTAGATGTATTGGCTGCATTGTTTTCAGTTTTACAGGGTTTCTTTTCTTTTTCACCTGGAAATCATGCCAGCTTTGTTGAATGCCTGAAGGAATGCCGTTGTCGCCCTAGACAGCTCTCTACAAATACCGTACCTCCCCAAATTCTCATATCCAATAGTTATGAGTTGTTTTGTAGTTCCCAGAAAATAGCTGGAAAAACATTGTTAGAAATGTCAGTTCAGTGCACAGGAAATCCATCCAGTATGCTGAAATAGTGGCAAAATCAACAGGTAGTTTTCTGTGCTTGCAGAAAATGTACTTACCCGGAAAAGAGGAAATGAATGCAGCTGCCTCGAAAAGACTTGATAGCTCAACAGTCTTTTGTCATGGGACAATTTGATCCGGTCTCTGGATGAACCAGGTTTTCCCCTTTCCTGGTGGAAATCAGCTCAGGAGGTGGAAGTCCTTCCTTCTTATTTTTTAGATGGTCCTCATAATGGATGCCAGCCTAATGGGCGTGGTAGGAGTCATACACACTGTGTCTGTGCAGGGGACTTAATCATCAAGGAAGTCTAGGTTCTTGATGAGCATCCTGGAACTTTGTATGATTTGGCTGTCTCTGCAGTGTTGGACAATCTTACTTGAAGGTCATCTGATCTGTATTCAGTGGGACAACTTTACAGTGATGACATTTATCAGTCAGAGAGCAAATGGAAGTCTCACCACGGCATAGAAAGATTGGATCCCGTGCTGGGCAGTACTTTGTGTTCCAGCCTTGCCAGCCATGTAAATTTTAGCTGTGGGCAATTTGCAGGCAGACTGGTACCTGGACCGAGGGAAGTAGTGTCTACACTCTAGGACCTGTTTTGCAGGTGGTGAACACTGGATGTGGACCCATTGACATTCAGGTTCAACAACAGACTAAACTGACTTGTTTGTAAGTGCCTTTTTGAGTATTTTGGTATTAATAACTTGTTCCCAGATTTGCAAGGTTGCTACCTGGCCTTCTGTTCACTCGTTCTCTATGTTCTACCAGATGGAAGTCTCTGCCTCATCTAAATGCAGCTTCATGCATAAAGCCTTTTTAAGTGGCTCTTTGAGCTGTAGACAGTCCCTGATTTTGTTTTTTAAATATGTTGAGCTTGTTAGTAGTTGTTTACTCTGTTGTGCCCGTCTAATATGGAGGGCTTTTGAACATCTCAAAGGAACAAGACTTCCTGTGTCCTTCAGTGGATGAGAAAGAAATTATCTGGGAGTCCATTGAGGAACGCAGGTCCTACTCCTCTGTGTTTATGATCATGTTCTCAGGACTGCTTTTGCCATTGTTCAATCCTCCTGTAGGTAGCAGTATAACCTGGAAGTTAAAGACTTCATGTGTCTCATCAATGGACTTGAAGTAAGGGATTTTACAGTGAGTACAAAAATCCTTTTGTTTTTTTGCAAGACAATGCTGCCAAAAGAGAGCCATGTTTTTCCCCTCAAAAAATGTGTTTTGCTTCAGTATCACACTTGTTGTCAAATCAGTGCACCAAAGCTAAAAATTGTTCTGGCACATAAGCATTATACAGTAGCAGAAACTCAAATGGTTAATGCTCTTTTTCTTTTTAATTAAAGAGAAGTGTTGTTGACAACTAAAAATAGATCAATAAACAACTGCTGGATCATGTTTTAAAAGTTCCACACGTAAGTGAATACAAAAAAAAAAAAAATGTTGCTCAGTTTTCAGCCTGGTGACCATGCTTTTCATTGAAGTGATGTAGTCTCCTGATATGGAGTTTCTACTGAGGCTGAACGTGTGAGTATACATCAGGTTGTCACTGGTACCAGCAGACACCTTTGGCTTGCCTGGGGGAGTAATAATCAGGCAGGTTGGAAAACCTTGATCAACTGCTGCTGTTTTCATCCTGGCTAAGGTAGTGCTGAAGGTCTCTACAGCACATCTTCCATGCCCCCTTCCCTCTCCATTGCCTAAACACAAACAGTTGCACAATGCAACCCCTCGTATTTATGGATCTGGAAGGCGGCTTAAAAGCCTGAGTTTTGTTGAAGATCATGCCTGCATATTTTTCGGCCCTCTCCTTTTGTGGTTGCCTTAATACTTTGAGTAGATCAAGAATCTCAAGACTAGGAAACCCGATGGGCATGTGATGAATGGGAGTTTTACTTAGACAAAACAGATTCTTATAGTTAATGTGGGAATTTCATATTTCTGGAGAAGCTACCAGTGCATCATCATGGAGAAAGTGGTATCTGCAAACCAGAGAATGCTCAAAGTTATTAATGTTTAATACCATATCTCTATTTTTCAGGTCAAGGGGACATGTTTACAATAAACTTTGTGTGCAATGATGATTTATATCCTGGGGAGCTGGTCTTTAAGAGAGAGGAAATAAACTCTGAAACTCATCTCTACCATACATTTTTTGATTTTAAAACGGCAATGGCTTGCTCTCCTTCTCCAGTGGATTGTCAGGTTACAGGTTAGTACCTGGATTTCTGTATAGTGTGTGTGTGTGCTTTTTTTTTTCCCCCTTGATCCTTCTTTGATGTAAATCTTTTTTTTCTTCTAGATACTGCAGGGAATGAGTATGATTTAAGTGACCTTAGTCAGGATGCTAAACCATGGATAGCTGTAGATACATCTGATAGTGCCAAAAATAGAACATTTTACCTCAGTGTATGCAAACCTCTTCCAGTTATCCAAGGATGTCCAGGTAAGGTTTTTTGCCAACATTTGCTTGGCTTTTGGCTGACATCTGCTTCTGTTTTATGGTAAATTGTTGTGTAACGGTTAGCACCTATCTCTGCGCAGCTCCCCTGTCAATAACATTAGTTCTGGGGCGGGAATGTTGGCCCTTTTTAGATTGACTGCAAGTGAAATCACTAGCCCAGGACCAATATGCAAATTGTCAAATGGTTATGGAAGCTTCTGAGACAGATATCTTCAGCATTGTCACAGATTCAATGTACACATAGTTGCAGCGTGGTTTGTTAATGTATTTTGCTGCTATTTTATTATAAATTAAATTATTAGAATCTTACAGCTGAACTGTAAGTGGATATAAATGATCACCGTTTTAATTAATGCTTGTATTAATTAAATCCGAGATTTCCTCTGCAGCACTATTTCTGCTGCTAGATGTCCTCAGTCTGATGGCCAATACCATTTAATCCAATAACTGTGAGCCCAAGTTATCCTGGACCTGCCCTAGTCTGTGGCTGAACAGTGAAAGGAGAAGCTGCACAGTGATGAGTTCATCGATCTGTCACTGCTTTTATTTTCCTATAAGCATGCTTCTAGTCATAACGTGAGCTGGTTGGATCCTCATACTGTTCTTTTACTCATTCTCCAAGTCTGCTGTACATGGACTGCAAGAGGATAATACCAGGTCAAATTCAGGTGCTTACGCTGCTGTATTTAATAAATTACATTTAATGATGTGTTAATGACATACGTGCAATCATTTGTGTCTTTTATATCTCTCGAGTTCAACTTTAAAACACATAATTAAAGGAGAACTATGGGGTCAGTGTTTTTCCCCATAGTTCTCCTTAGGGTAACGGGAGGACACAAACCAGCGTCCTCCCGTTACCCTAAGCTCAGTATACCGTGAGCTGCAGCTCGCGGGATACTGAGACGTCGCAGCCGGAGCGGATCCCGACGTAGATGACGGGATCCGCCCAGCTGCGTGAGTGACAGCTGGCTCTGCCTATCTAGAGGCAGAGCCAGCTGTACCCGCCCCCTCCCCCGTCCGTTCCGCCAGTCAGCGCTGGCAGATCGGAGGGGGGAGAGGGGAATCCAGCCCCTCCCCCTGTCACGGCAGAGAGCCGTGACAGGATCGAGAGGTGAGCGAACCTGGTATGTGTTCGCTCACCTCCCGATCTACTGAGCCGACCTGTGACAGTCTCATTGTCACAGGTCGGCTAGAACTATGAGCCGAGTGGAAATCACTCATCTCATAGTTCTCCTTTTAATGTTTCCTTGCCTCCGTAGCTAGTGTCAGGGTAGAGCTTAAGGAGTTTCTAAAGCCTCACGTTTTTTTTGCATATATCTACTGCTAGCAAGCAGTAGATATATGCAAAAAGTAAAAACAATTGAAAAGTGGTTTAAACTTACCCGTGTCTGCGCCGCACACTCCCGTCCGAAAATCTGAAAATGCTCGGGTGGCCGCAAAGCATCGTAGGGCGGGCGCATGCGCAGTTCGGATTTTCGGCCGGGAGACGAGGAGAGACGCAAGGTAAGTCTATGGACGCGGGCACCCGCATGCAGACACTGTGGGACAGGAAGTGCCAGCAAGGACAGAGGAGTCAGCGCTGGATCGGAGACCCGCAGCAGCACTGGAGAGACAGATTAAAATGACAGGAAAGAAGAAGATCGGATTAAGAGACATAATATAAAGTAAGTGCTTTAATTAACATTAGGGGGAGGGAAAAAGGTTTTTGCCTTTTTTAAAGTCACTTTAAGGTATACCACACCATGGTGCTGCTTCTCCTTTAATATTAGGTCTTCTGCTGCTACTTGAATGTTGTTTTGCTTCCTGGAGAAGTCATTGAGTGGGCATTACCTTACTACCACATTTATCTTCCCCCAACAAAATGCGGCTGATTACTTCTAGTAAAATAACCTGTTTTTGTCTCTTCAGGGGGAGTTGTTGGGTCCTGCATGAAGACTACAGATAATAAAAGCTTCAACCTTGGCTTTATCCAGATGAGTCCTCAGGTTTCAGCAGATGGGACTCTTACCATTGTCTATATGAGTGGAGACAAATGTAGAGACAACAAGCATTACTCTACACGGATCATTTTCCAGTGTGACCACAACATGGTAAGAATCTCCTCATTCCTTATATGTAATCCAGTTCTCTGACTACTTACTAAATCTGGACTTGTTTTGTCATGGCTTCTCTGCCTAATGTAAATCCTTTTTAAAAAACAATGTTTTCCACACAAAACTAGTACATTAATTTTGAGTAGAATGCGAATATACTCTGTCATGCCTACTTATCGGTAAAGATGGAGTATGTAATCGTCACCCACTCACTGCTATATTATCTCATCATGTGTGGTTACATGACTTTAGGTCCATTCTGACACGCAGGCTGGCTGTTGCAGCGGGTGCATTGAGGTTTGATGTTAAAGGAGCCTCATGGCTCTTGATCTTGACCTTAGGGCTTTATAGGTGACATTATTTTTCAAATTATTCACTACTTTTCTTTTTTTGTTTTTTAGTGGAGGTTTTCTTTAAATGTCTGTGGAATGTTTAATATTGTGGTCTTTTGTTTGGTGGTATCGGAGGGCACTCGCCTCCAAGTCCCCTCTGCTCCTCAGGCTATGACCTGCAGCCATGCATTTTGTAAATGGTCAAGTGTAATTCAACTATCTTGCAGGTAACAAAAGCGCCAGGATAATTTTTCCAGACAATCTTTAGTAGAAACCATGAAAACGCAATGATTTCTGCATCTGCCTCTCTTTCAGACTACATATCTGTGTTTTTTTAATATTATCATTTTATTTTTTTAATAGGGGTCCCCTGTGTTCCAAGAACTAGATGACTGTGAATATGTATTCTTGTGGAGGACGTCTGAGGCATGCCCTGTTATAAGAGCTGAAGGTAAGCATTTACACAGCTAGGCCAGATTTCTCCAGGCTTACTCACACTGATGGAGTGGCTCTCTTTGTCAGGCAGACTTCTTGCCTGTGCGTTTATCCCTTTGACCTTCCAAATAGCTTAATATACTCTGTTAGTCCTCTGCACCCTAGTACTGTTCAATTCCCATATATTGGGGTTTAGATGACAAATCAATTATTGGTCATAAAAAATGCAATAAATTATATACAAGTTAAATACATACTAAAATCATAAATTGGATAATAACATGATTAGTTCCCAATATGTCCCCCTTCTACTCTGTATTGTGACATGCATAGCTCCAGCAATTATTGGTCATACCCAATTCATCTGGTTACAAATTTATTTGTCAATGTGGGATATATATATATTTGATGGTATCCAAAGGCGTGTAGCTCAATCCCAATGCGTTTCACAGTGTGCTTCTTTAGGGGTTTCAAGGCAACTCTAGGCACATGTACAGCAATGAGGGGCCAGCCAACAAGGAGAGCTCCTCTCTTCACTGCCGGACTTTGGTGGGATCATAAGGGAATGCACCAAAAAGGAAAAGCCCAACAAAGCGATCCACTGCTTCAATACAAACTTAGCCAACAGTATCTCAATTCCAAAGGTCTAGAGCAGAGGTCTCAAAGTATTGGCCCGCGGGCCAGTACTATGTGGCCCGCAGCCAGCTAACAAGTCAGGTACACGCGGTCACTGGCTGCATTCCTGACTTGCGGGAGCAGCTACACGGTCTGTATCTCTGTCGGATGCAGAATGCAGAGCTGATCCTGTCAGCTCCAGCACTGAGATCCTTTCGGCTGGAGCTCAGTTCTGAGTTCCGGCCGAAAAGATGGATTAGTGAGGTCTGCAGAAGACCTTACTAATCACCACTAGAGCACCAGGGATCGTGCCTGCTCGCCTCCCCTCTGCAAAAAGGTAAGCAGGAGAGGGGGTTCTGTATTTTTTGGGGGGTGTATTTTTTTATGTGTATGGGCAGGGGGGGAGGGATAATTAGGGATTCCTGCATCAGGAGCTTGCAGTTTCCTGCAGCAGGCATGCCTAGTCTGTCGTTTATAGGTGGACAGCTATCACCCATTCAAGGTAATGATCAGATGACCGCAGCTACATGTAAATGCCTGCACACCGCATTTAATAGTATGTGATATGATTACATTTGGTATCAATCACTATCCCTGGATGCATCAATTGTGCATCCTGGGAAGGTGGTTTTCTAACCACATGTAATCATATCACATACCATTACATGAGGTGTGCAGGCGTTTACATGCAGCTGCTGTCACATGATGAATAACTTGAATTAGTAACAGCTGTCGCTTGTAAATGCCAGTTTAGGGATTCCTGCTGCAGGAAAACGCAAGTTCCTGACGCAGGAATCCCTAATTGCACCTAAACTTACAGATATGAATGGCGCCTTATGGTGTCCTTAGTTCCATACTGGATATAGTTACATTTTATTTTGAAGTATCAGATTTGGCAAGCGGCCCACATGGGAGAAATAAATTTGAGTGGCCCCCGAGTGAAGTGAGTTTGAGACACCTGGTCTAGTGGGATGTTCTGGAAGACATGACGGGATGCATCCAGTCATGTGCTCTATGTATAAATTGCCTGACATGCAATTAATAGCATCTAGCAGATGACGACAAATTCATTATCCATAGTTTACACCTCTGAATCATTAATATCTTTTTTTTTTCTTTCTCTAACAGGTGACAATTGCCAAGTTACAGACCCCAAATATGGCCATATATATGATTTGAAACCTCTAGGAGCAAAGAATGTGGAAGTGAAAGCTGATGAATACTTATATCAGTTTCGTGTCTGTGGGGAAGTTACGGGATCTTCTTGCACACCCAAAGCACCTAGCGGGACAACCGTTTCCTCCTGCCAGGTCAAGGGATCCACAGCACAGCTGGCAGGTACTGATATAGATGTGCATCTGCAGAGAGATCATGTTCATGATTGCGACACTTGTTGGATAATGATAATGTGGAAGCACATCACATAGGACTATAAAATCCTATTTTTTATTGCATATTGCAGTTTACCGAAAGGGTTACTTAGAAATGGCTTTGTAACATTTGTGAGAGAAAGGTAGACATCTTGTACTTGAATGCAAATGGTCCTGTAAAAGATTTTGCTCTGGATGGGTCGGAACACTCCTAACAATTTATAAATAACAGAAACTCTGGTGCTGTAAATTGCCATTTAACTTTATATATTTGTTGGAGCTAACTTGGAAAGCATTTAAGGCAATGCTCTAGCATGACAGGTCTACTTTAGTACTAATATATTCAGGAAAAACTGACTAATAGGATCAGTAGGTCAGGTGATAAGTTAGTTTTCTGGGCCATAAACAGTGGTTTGCCCAATTCAACTTTATACGATTGAGAAGGAAAACTCTAATGCCTCTCCAAAGCCTCATAGCCATTAATCCTGGGGAAACATCCATACCAGCCAATCCTGGGTGTTTTTTTTTTCTTCTCACACTCCTGATGCCTGCAGAGTGTCCCCCAATTTTTTTATCTTGGTATAAAAACGCACTTTTTTTTCCCAAATGGGTACATGCATGTTTGGACACTGATCAATTAACAGGATGTTTGCATGGCAGCGATGAGTGCATGCAAGGTCAGTCACGATCCAAAGTCTGCAGGAACCTTAAGATGGTTAACAATTAAGTTATAGTTAATATTAGGGAGTTGAGTTTATGTGTAGGGTTAAGGTATGTATGGGGTACAGTATGAATAATGTACCAATTTTTATTTTTGAATAAAGTAGAGAAGAGTTAAAACCTTTGCTCGTTTTGGTGTTTTTTGTGTATGTGTCCTGTTGGGGAGATTTGCCTTTACTGCATGTTTCTGACACACATCAGGAAATGGGTGCAAACCTCTGCAGAGTAGGGAGCATTCCCCTCTTAGACATATATCATGAGAACAGGTGTCCCCACTGGAAGAAGATTTCCTTCAACTGTAATATTTTGGGTTGCCCATCATTTTCTGTCCCAGGGACCATAGTCACCATTACAAACCGAGTAGACCAATCTTACCACTGGCAATACTGACTATAAAATAACTCGCACATGTGTAAACCCTTCCCTATTCTGCATAAAGCTGAAAAAAAAAAAAACTTTGGCTAGATATGCACTTAAAGTATCCATCATGAAAGAGTACAGTGAAAACCTCTCTTGCTTTTGACACCAAGAAGCTCTGTGCTAAAAATGTATGTTGCATCAAATTTTCTATAGCCAGTCACCTACAGATAAAATGACCTTGGCTACAAATTACCTGACATCTGCAAGCAGTTCAGGATTGGGAAGCTCTTGTAATGATTAGGCTGTACACAGGTTCATATTAGAGCAAGAATGAGCATTTTTAAGCTTTGAAAGCCCTTATCACATTCAGAAATGTTCTAACATTTTGGGGCATTCTTTGTATGTAGTGAAAAGAACAGAAAGAGTAACTGCTTGTATTGTATTGTACTATTGTGTACTATTGTGAATAAGAATGTAGCTGTTTCTGGTGGTCTTGCAGTGTGGGCAAGCATGCACAGAACATGGTCTACCATATTATTGGTCATTCTTAGCTGTACTCTATAGTGGACCTGATTTCCCTTTGACTATTTTTTGAAAGTTTCATAGTTGCAGTTTAGATGGATTTTAACCTTAAAATCTGTGTCCCACATACAAAAGAACCAGCCATATAATTAAACTGTTATTTTTTATTGTTTTAAGGTTTGAATACCTTGGGAATCTGCTAACGATACATCCTATTACTATACTACCTATTAAGAGTCCTGTTTTCCCTTTGTTTAATAGGATTAACCAACCAAAAGCTGATATATGAAAATGGCCTCATCATGATAAATTATATAGGAGGAGATCTCTGCCACCAGAAGCATAACCGTACAACACTTATTCTCTTCTACTGTGATAAGACAGAAGAGCAGGTTGGTATCATGTTTTAAGCAAGATTATGAGGAAGACATTTATTTATTTAGTTTTTTTTAATTTTGCAAAGCATGACAATTTTGCCCTGCATATGATTTACCAGAATGTAGTCCTGAGTCATACCTTGGTGATCCTGATACAAAGAGAAATTGATTCTTGCACAAATGCATTTGGGTATCGCCTGTATATGTAGCTCTAATAATAATCTAATATTTTTGTAATTTGCACAAACAGTGAAAGATAATCATTCATACACAGTATAACTCAAGTCAGAGTGTGTGTATGTTGTTTTGGATATAGTATAGAAACTTTTTATAAACCTCCCCCCCCCCCCTTTTTCTGTTCTTTTCTTGTTCATTAAGGAGCACAGGTCTTAAACATTTGGGTTCATCTGCTTACAGAAGGATTGGATGGTGGCAAACAAAACAAAACAAAAAAAAGGAGGACAATTCTGCACTTACGGACCTCACTGATAAACAACTGGAGGTCTTTCTAGTACTATGTTCTCTTTGGTTACCTTTATATCCGATCTTGGCTTGCCAAACCATATCTGATTTGTCAAAATCCATTAAAAAACATAATTCTGCTGCTTCCGTTGACCTTAAGATTATTACGCATGTGGAACAGATATTTGTGGCAGTAAACTTTAGCTGTTAGAAGTCTCCCAGCTTGTTTTCTTCATTAGCCTCTTGTCAATGTATATGCATTGGGCACGGCAGAACTTTCTGGCAAGAAGCATTCAAGTGACAACGGCTCTTCAGACTGGCTCTAGACACTATCATCAAGGATGACTACTGGGGGCACTCATGTTCATCAGCGGAATAAGGAGCAGACTGCCAAGCCATCTCTTATCTGTTAGCTCACCCGCAGCTTCCACTTCGGGACACCCCCCCCCCCCCCCCCCCCTCCCTCCCCCCCAAGGATGGCTCCCCATCCAGATGTATGGTCTGGAACACAGAAGCTACCAAATCCACTGAGTCCTACTTCGCTTTAAGATGCACCCCCACTTTCCAGAGTGGGGAGGGCGTTGGTTCTTTGCGGCTAGCATCCATTAGGTAGTATCTCAGGGCTACAACATTGATTTTCTTTCCCTGCTTGTTGCTCAGTTTCTAACTTTAAATCTCCCTCAGCAATTTGCTTCAGACACTTTCTGGATCTCATCTCCTGGTTGACATCTTTTGAAACTCCAGACCATCGGGCTGTCTCTTCAGCATTCTAACTTGTTGGGAGGGCCATCCAATTTGGATCCAGTCAGACAATACCACTGTGTTGGAGGGACATCTTCACCTCGCCCAGTCTGTGATTCCTACAATGCTCAAAGCTAGGTTGCGAACTTACACAAAGTTTATCATTGGACATGAAAGATGTACTTTGATTGTTTTGAGTCTAAGGACTTTTACCCGAGTAGTTTCTGTTGTGGGATGGATCCTCTTCATTCTGCATTTGGGTTTGCACCAATATTTGCCTCTTAGTACCATTAAGGGCCAGATATCTGCTGGGGTTGGGGGGAGGGGTGGCTCATGTGGTCCCCCCAGTCCAATACCCTTTGATGACAAGTTCATATTTCTTGTTGCTATGACCTCGGCTAGGAGAGTGTCTGAGCTGGTGGCTTTGTTCCACAAGGAACCCTTTTTTGTCGCGCTCAAGGAAAAGGTGATGTTGAGGCCCAGCACTTCCTTTTTTCCCCCGAGTACTCTCCACTTTTCACCTCATTTTCTTTCTGTCCCTCGGTGCAGCACCAGTTCACCAAAAGGAAATTTCTACTCCAGGGCTTGTTCACACCATCTCTGGACAAGAACATTTTTTTCCGCACCTGAAATGCATCCCAATATATTCCTATGGTATTTGTGGGCTCTGTTCACACCAGTGCAGTATGTTTATCCTTCAGAAAAACCGACTCCTTTTTGTCATTCTGGATGGGCACAGGAAGGATGCCGCGGCTTTTTGTTCCACCATCTCTAGGTGGCTCAGACAGATCATAGTTCGGGCTTCTTGTCTCAGGGCTTGTTCACACCATGTCTGGACCATGTCCAGACCAGAACTGTTTGTTCCCAGACCAGAAAAGTATCCCTATGGTATTTCTGGGCTCTGTTCACACCACCGCAGTCCGTTCCGGTCCAAACAAATAAAATACTGCTGGCTGCATGGTTGCATTTTCTCTGGTCCAGAATGCATGCAAATGCATAAAAATGCATGGATATGAATTGGACTGCACCTGAAAGCCCATTTTAAGCTTTTTTTTTTTTTAAAGTGGCAAAAACGCACTGCATTTCCAGATCTGGTCCAGGCATGGTGCG
>NW_017307134.1:366985-395449 GCF_000935625.1 Nanorana parkeri | reverse complement strand
ACTCCACCTGGGCACTGAGTGTCTTTTGGGCTTTAAGTCATCCGGCATCTCTTCCACAGATTTTCAAGGCTACCACCTAGTCTTCTATTCTCATGTTCTTGAAGTTCTACCAGGTGGACATTTTTGCCTCATCTGATGCCATCTTGGGCGTGCGTCAGTTTTGTTTTCTGTTGTTTACTTTGGGCCTGTTGGCAGTTGTTTGCTGTGTTGCCCACCTCTCATTTGGACTGCTTTTGGACATCTCAAAGGTTTAACATTTCTTGTGTCCCTCCATAAATGGAAACAAAAACGTTACAGGGAGTACTTCTATTTACTGATTAGTTTTATTGTCATTATTCATTATATGAACCAGAAATTAATATGAGGATTATTTCACTTAATGTGATGAGGGAATAATTCATTCTTGATAATGGGATACCCCAATGTAATGCATAGTAAATACACACATGCACATGAACATCCAGCATACTTTTATATTTATCATATCATTTCAGCCTGTTTTTATGAAAGAGACTACGGACTGCATATACATGTTTCAGTGGCGCACACCGCTTGCCTGCCCTCCCTTCAAACCCATTGACTGCTCCTTCAAGTAAGCCAAATGTCATTTTTTTTAAAAACCATTTTTAATTTCTTTATCTTAAGTTTGTGGAGGAACTAACAATGTGTTATTTAGTCTATTAATTTCAGGTTTTAGGTCTGTTAAATATACCTCAGGTTGAGTTTACATGGTCTGTACTGCAGTAAAACCATTATGAGGTCATTTCTAGCATACATTAGGAAAGAGTGATGATGCACTTTTTTGTATATTGGATGACATTTTTAGCTGTCAGTTATCATTATGATTTTTTTTTTTTTTAGTTCAATAGTTTTTTATTGGAGTATAAAAGTATAACAGGAGTATCCTCTGCAAGAGTTAAGACATCAATCTCATGTAGAGAGAAAAAAAACAATTAGGTTTGCGGTCTGAGCCTCTGTTTATCGGTGACGACAAAAGTATATTATAAAGTACTCAGATCCTTGATAGCGTCTAACATTTGCTATCTATAATTATGCAGATATATATGCCAGGCTGTCATAGTGTGCCCCTTGTTTGTTATAATGCAATAAATTCCTTTAGGCATATAAGTTGTTGAGGGCTGAGCACATGTATCCATAACAGGCAGTGATATTTGATGTACAAGCAAGTAATGGTAACAGCTCGTAGTGGTTAAGTAAATAACACAACCCAAACGTTGTATCCATTGTAACGTACAGTTGTTATCGCTTGTAACCGATTATTGGTGCCCACCACCTGGTGGATACATATGCCAGCCCAGTGGGGCACACTGGCATTAGCCAAGGTTTCAGAGTGGTTTAGTAGTAGAGTTTAGAGAAAGATGTGGAAGATCACAGTATCATTTATGATTTTTTAAATGCTTACATGTTTTCTTGTGGTGTTTTTTATATTTAGTTAATATTTTCATTCCTTTTTTTTTTTTTTTTTTTTATAAATTTGTTTTAAAGGGACACCGTGGGGAATTCATATGACCTGTCTGCACTATCACATTACACTGAAAACTGGGAAGCCGAAGTGCTCTCTGGCTCAAACCGAAAGTACCATCTAAATATTTGCAAGCCTTTAGTGCCTGAATCTGGTAAGGACATTTAAACATGCATGTTCATTATTCAATTAATTTGATTCACTTGATTTAAATCACACGTCCGTCCATAAAGGAGTCACACTGTGGATATACATATATAAAGGACAACCGGAGATCGAATCTCCACGAGGAGTTCGTTCGCTCCGCAGGACTACCAGTGATATGAACCGGTCTCTCCACCTTCCCCTTTAAGGCACACCCAGCGGGACCCCTCTGTCGCCACATGGTCTAGTGGTGACGTTGGGTAAATCCGTCCGGGCCCGGAGCTTTGCCGGTGTTCGATTGTTTGATGGTGGTCTCGAGCTCTACAGCCGAGATAGGTTCCTCCAGAGAGGCCCGAGTCTCCGGGGCCAACTTCGGCATGGCAGAAGCCTCCAGATATGCTCGGATGCGGAATTGTCGGCTAGTCAGGGAGTGAGCTGTCTGGGGCCTCGGGAGGTTATAGAGGGCAGAGTAGTAATCTCTAAATGCAGCGGAAATATCCTCCGTCAGATGGCACATCTTGCCACTGGGGGATTTGACCGCTGGTACATAGGTCCGGGAACGCTGTTGGCGGAGTGCCTGCGCCAGGGAGCGGCTGCATTGGTTGCCATATTCATAGAAGTGCCTGCGACATTTAGAGAGCGTGGCCTTGGCCCTGTCTAGGTATGTATTACGTAGGGAATCCCGCAAGGTTCGTAGTTGGGTCAGTAGGTTCGGGTCTTGGCGTTGTTTGTGTAGGAGTTCGAGCTCGTGAATCTGGGTAAGGAGACCGGATGGAAGCTTCAACCCCTGTTGCTTACGTCGTGCACCCAATTTAATCAGCGTGCAGACTTTTGGCAGACTTTGAGGCTGATTTTTTAGTGGCCAGATTTGTCTTCCTAAAGCTGGCCATCCATTGATTGAATTTTGGCCATTTCTTGCGGATTGGCCACAATTTGATCCATGGGTGGCGCTGCTGGCATCACCCGACTCAACAAAAGTCAATATTTCAATAAATTTTTGTTAAAAGAGCTAGGTGGAAATAGGTCAGCCATTGAGCTGCAGCCACGGTTCATGTACAGCTGCAAGTGGCAGCTGCCAGCAGGGGGGAGAATCAATAGATTTTTCATGTTGGACCCATAGGGCTAAACAAGAAACATCTTGCAGTGTATGGGCAGCTTTAGATATAGATTTGGAATCTCCCTGTTCTTATTTTGCCATTAAGTGCCTTGCAGGTGCATTAACAAAATGTCGTGCTTGCTTTATCTTTTATGCGGTTTGTAGCAAAGGACACGTTGCATTGAGTTCAGTGGTAATGCATGTAAATCATTCCTAAAACGTGCATCTAAAAAGTGCAAACATCACTTTCATAAAGGAGAATTACAAAATAAACCATCTTAAGAACACAAAAAATGTTTTGAAGTTAAGAGCATATTAGGCAGAAATATTAAGGCTCTCTAATTTTCCAAATTTTCTTTTGGTTAGGACTGGCCTCCTGTCCATATGGTGCTGCTGCCTGTCTGATTGATGGTACAAAGGCTATAAGTTTGGGAAAACCTTCATCCAGTCCTAGATGGGACGATGGTGTTGCTGTCCTTCAGTATACAAATGGAGACCGCTGTCCTGATGGTTTGAGGAACAGGACAGCCACCATACGTTTCATGTGCGATTTAAACCAAGTCGTAAGTCACGTGCCTTTTACCAGCTTATTTGTTATAGCATTCGGTCATCGCTACGCTTTTTCCAGACTGTCTTGTGAGCATTAGATATCCTACAATCTGAAACTACTGTCTTAAATAGAAGCAACCATGACTGAATATTCAGTTATATAGCCATGTAGACATAAGTATAAAAGCTTTATATGTGTACCCTACCTTTTGCTTCATGTGTTTTGTCCGAGTCTGACCTTTTTAGCTTGATGGTCAGGGATCCCATATACTGTTGCCTTGTCAGCTGCCTGGCCTCACACATGGTCTCCCAACTGCTCCGTGTACAATTTACATTCTTGACCATAATATCAGCTTTTTTGATATGAAGTCATGCAATTGACAGGGCAGCAGCTCTCAAGTTATAGATCAAGATGCTTTGCGGCCGCCCGAGAATTTTCACATTTTTGGACGGGAGCGCGCGGGGAAGACACAGGTAAGTTTAAACCGCTTTTAAAGTGTTTTGTTTTTTTTTTACACTTTTTGCATATATCTACTGCTTGCTAGCAGTAGATATATGCAAAAACACCGGAGGGTTTAATTATACTTTAAGTAAACCTGTCCAGGTATAAAAAACTAAGACTTATTATTATTATTATTATTTCTAATAAGCCCTGCTTATATTGGTTCTCTTTAAAAGATAGGGACTGTGACCCCACCATAAGCTCAATTCTTAACTAAATCCAGCCATATAGTTGGGGTATTTGGCCAGGAATAAATAGAAGCTATAGTGGCCCAGAGCAGGCGGCTCAATAGAAACCAGAGACATGTTTTCACTGATCTTTGAGATGGGCTACAGCAATGGAGGAGGGAGTTTGGGTGGTTTACCTAAAGTGTACCATTCCCCTTGACCAATAAAGTGAATCTGAATTGTGTATAATCCAGCCATATAGGACAGTCACCAAAAGGTGCCTGCAAATAGCCTAAATAGTTTGGGTGCTCCTGATAGTAGGTTTGCTGTTCATGTACTGGTATTCCCACCATATTAAAGTTCAATATCATTGTTACCCTTTGTATTTTTGAATGGTGGGACATTGCATAAAAACTTTAATTCAAATATATTACTCATTAGACAATCTTTAACACAGCGCCAGCGGTGTAAGTGCAAAGGAGATAGTCTGCAATGATCGTGATGCATCACGCTAACGAGGCAGCTCTCACTTGGTTCTAGGAAAACCTCAGCACTGCAAGACAAGACACAGAGAGCGCCTCCATCGCTACATATTACTCATTAACCACATGCCTTTACAAACTCATATACTACCTTGTAAAAATAGTAATGATCTCATCATTGGGCTGCACAAAACGGGTGAAAAGAGCAGAGCTGTGGGATTCAGTAGGCCTTCCCACTACAATGTACCTGCAGAAACCTACAGGGGCAGTGGATACAAGACCAGTCACTCAGCACAAAGCAAAAGCGCAGCAGTGACTGGTCTTTATTACAGGAAATGCCTGCAGTTTTGTTAAATTCCCCCCAATGCATTTGTCACTGCAGTTTAGTTACTGTATTTAGTGTATGATTTCTCCACGCATGTGAAACTGACTGACTAATTTTAATTCCACTGAATAATATAGCTCTTGCTGTTTTTGCACCGCTAAAACATGAGCGGTGCCGCTATGACTGACACCAGTGCTGGCGTTGTGTTTCTGCCCCCTCTGCTCACTCATTCATAAATGCAGTCTGTGATGGTGCTGAGCTTCATGTTTTCTATTGATGGTTGTGTTTTATTGGTGATAACTATGACTTTAAATGTTATTGGCAGTTTTCCAAACCTCAGCTGATTACAGCTTTAGACGACTGTGAATATAACTTTTTGTGGATCACACCAGCCGCCTGTAAACTGAAGATAAATACACACGATGACTGCAAAGTTACAAACCCTGCAACAGGTAAGGCTGTACATAGTATTGGTATAGAAGTATGTGGATATCTTACTTTTTATATATATATATACATATATATATCTATATTACATTCATATTCAAGTAATGCAAGACAAAGAGGCAACATTCAGTACAAAGTCATAATTTATTCTATTCTGTATAAAAAAGGTCATAGTTTTGTATTAAAAAGTCTTCTCCCAGGAGAAGAAATATATTATTTTGCATCATAAATAAATCGTAGCATATATACAGTCGTCAGCAAACTCGGAAGGCTTCGGCCTAGTGCTTTTTTCGTCAGTGCTTTGGAAACTGAAGCTGGTCTTGAATTACAAACAGGAATTACAGTACCAAAAAATACTGAGGTATTTCTTCTTTGCTTCGGTATAAATATATATATATAATATTACTTTTGTTCTCAATTAAATTGTCACAAAAATTTAAAGTGGAACTACAGCCTCCTATCCCTTACAGCCAGGGAAGGTGCCATCTTAGCAAGTGCATTACAAAGAGAGGCTATGGTGCTCCACATGTGATATCCATCTGAAGGCTTGAAAATTTGGTTGAGAGCTGAAATAAGTACACTGGCAACCTTGAGAGCTGCCATGCCCTGCCATACTGAGACGCTGAAGCGGATCCCGACAATTGTGCCGGGATCCGCCCAGCTGCGTGACTGACAGCTGGCTCTGCCTATCTAGAGGCAGAGCCAGCTGTACCCTCCCCCGTCCGTTCCGCCAGTCAGCGCTGGAGGATCAGAGCGGGGAGGGGGGGAATCCAGCCCCTCTCACGGCAGAGAGCCTTGACAGGATCGAGAGGTGAGCGAACGCCGGTATGTGTTCGCTCATCTCACGATCTACTGAGCCGACCTGTGACAGTCTCATTGCATTTTTTACATAGTTCCCCTGCAAGGTCCCACAAAAACCTGTTGATGCTGCCAATGAAGTCCACCTAATGCAGCCCCATGTGGCAACAATACTGCACCGCTCCTGAATTCTGCAGCGTTGTCACTCTCGTAGCCTGTGCCTGCTTGCACTACAGTGGGATGGGAAGATTTTGCAGGCAATGGTGATTCAGAAGTCTGTAGCTTGTTGTAGCTTGTGGTCAGGTACTGTCATTCAATACCTGACCACACCTAGCACTGCCCATGGCTTGACGGCATTAACTCTGTTGCTGAAACATCCCACTTTTCAAGCCAGAGTATGTGAGACATAAATAACGGAAAATTTGGGTCAGGCAGCAAATTGTTGTTTTTTTTTCTTTTACTTGGTGTGGTTTGTCCGTCACATAGTAACTGGTTTTGGGATATGTTTAGACTGTCAAACAGGAGATTTCAGTTGTTCTTAAACAGTTGTTTGCCATCTATGTATTTTGTTATTAGTTGCCTGTGACTAATGCAATTGTTATTCTCCAGGTTATCTTTTTGATCTGTCATCATTATTAAGCAAGGACGGTTACGTTATTAGGGATCGTGAAAGATCAATAAAGTTGAATATTTGCACTGGTGTTAAGCCAGAGCTTTGCGATTCTGGAGCTGGTAAGTGTGACATCGCCTGAATATAAAGTGGGGTGACATTTGGAGTGTTCTCTTCTAATCTGTACTGTTAAAAAGTACTAGTTCAAGGTATTCTGAGGAGCATGTGTGCCGGCTGGGACTGTAGCCACAACTGAAGTGTAGCCATTATTTTAGAGGGTTTTCTGGCTAATAAAGCTAGTCACGTATCCTGCTATAAAAGGGTTGAAAGGTTTGATTAAAGTTGCTGCGTACAGGTTTCATATACATGATATACATTATGAGTGCTCATTAACATTTGCAAAATAAAACAGCCTGCAAGAATGGCTGCCTTTTTCTTCCTCTAGTCAGTAAACGGGGAAGGATTCCATTTAAAAAAAAAATAGGTACAGGAGCTTTGATGATTGAAGAGAATAAAAGCACAAAAACAAAAATTGTTAATGTGCCAGAAATTTAGTGTGCTCCCAACTTCTGTAGTAAGTTGGCAACGCTGCCTCTGCTGCATTGAAATCCCAAGCAGTGGTGTCACCTGTAACCAGTTCTCATCTGCTGGATTGCAGAACACCTCACCCCATCTCCTTATAGTCATAGCTTATAGAGAGTTGTTCTATAATCCAAAGGGAGAATTGTGCAGGCCAGATACCAATGGTTGGAATTTCACTGCAGCAGAGGAGGAGCTTGCTGGATTTCTGACAGATTAACAGTTATTTTCTGTAGTTTCGTTTTGTTCTTATTTTTGGAATATAGGGCTGATTTTTTGTTTTCTGGTAAAAAAAAAAAAATATATACATGCTCTTTTTATATTTCATAGGGGAAGTGTCCTTGAGTAAATACAATTATTATTATACAGGATTTATATAGCGCCAACAGTTTGCGCAGTGCGTTACAATATAAAGTATTGTTTCATTGCACTTACTATTTAATTTACATGGAGATTGAAGGTGATCTACATATGAATGAAATGGTAAATACGGTGATACCACTTTAACCCTTTTTATTCTTCAAAGGGTTTACTTTCTTACAAATTGTGAAAAATGTGACTTGCCCACAGCACTCCACCACCTTTCCCAGCCCCCGTAGCACTTGCATGTCTGAAATCCCCGCCAGCCAGTGTAGTGGTCTGTACACTACACACTACACACTGGACTTTCCAGCTCTGCAGTATGGAATGCTTATAATGCTTGCAAATGGCATCCGATCATTGGTCGGCATGGTCACATGACCACACTTCTGAGCCGGGGGGAGGATACCAAAGCACTTCTGATTGGTCAGTGTGGTCATATGACCGTGCTGACCAATGAGAGCTCACCAGTTGATGGCATTATGAGCAATCCATTCTGTGGGGCTTGAAAGTCTGGTGTACAGACTTACATCAGCTGGAGGGAACTTCAGACATGCAAGTGCAGCATTTTGTGAAAAAGTGAACTTACCCTTTAAATTCAACAAGGGCTTAAACAGGAATACTGCGAGCAGAAAAAAATTGCCGTCTGGAGACGGCAACCCGCAGATGCAGCAGTGCCGTCCGTCCGTTTTTCTACTACGGGCGGACTGCAAGAGGTTAATCAGATTTTTTTTAAATTACTTCGTTTTTTTTGTATAAATAATATTTATTTTCTGTTTGTTACTTTTTTAGTGTCACAAAACAAGAAAATGCAAATAAATGGTGACGGGAGGACGCCAGTTTGTGTCCTCCCGTTACCCTTAGGAGAACTATGGGGAAAAGCCCTTACCCCATAGTTCTCAAAGTAATGACAAAGTTATTGGAAATGTAAAATATGCTCTAGTCCTTAAGGGGTATACAGGTATGGGAGCTGGAGTGGTTAAAATACAATGTCACCTTTTTTCATCATTTGCTGAATCCTAATGCTGCTGATCTCCTGTAACTTCTTTCCAACCACTTCCTCTCAAATTTTATGCACTTCAGCGATGGCTGCATGACATTTCTCAGGACAGGTTATCTAAAAGGGGCAACGGTGCATCATGCCTTCATAATATATGTTGGCATGGCTCTTATAGTTTCCTCTATTGGAAGAACATGTGATGGGATGACAGCACAATAGAACAATTTGGAGAGCAGGATAAAAGTTTGTCACCCTATAATGGGAAGTGCCTGCAGAAGTATCTATCTTTTTAACAGGATCATAAGGTAGTATTTAAAAAAAAATCTGCAGATCTAATCGTAGAAACAATTCCTTTAAAATGTTAAAGCTTATACGAGATTTTAGTGATGTGGTTTACATATACGTTAACTTTTATTTATTGATTGCTAAACTGATTAATAGAAATTTGGATTGTTTGGATAAGCCAAACTGTTTCAAAACTGCAGATGATCCAGCTGCATATTTGTTCCAGGGCAGTGAAGCTGAAAGTATATTTTATTTGTGTTTGGTATTATCTATTTTGAAATATGTTGGAATCTTTTTTTTTTTCTTCTATCTGTAGGAGTGTGTGTATCGGAAGGTGGAAAGCATTGGAATGCAGGAAAGGCCCATAGCCGGCTCACCTACTCAGATCAGGTGCTGAGGCTAGTTTATGATGGTGGTGACCAGTGCATCAAGAACCCATCGGTCAGACACCAGAGTGTTTTCACCTTTGTGTGTGGATCAGACCCAGCAACTGGCAGCCTACCATCCTTTGTGTCCTTCAGTGAAGACACATGTACCTGGCAGTTCTCATGGCATACGTCTCTGGTCTGTGAGAAAGAGGTGTGCACATTATTATTTTTGCTAGTGTGTATTGTAGATCAGATCCAAACTTCAGTTTGTTCATTGTCTGGTCATTCTTTCTTTCTTTCCCCAGATGAAATGCTCGGTGCAGAATGGCACATCCAATATTAATCTGGGTCCCTTGATAAAGCATGTGGGTTCTTATGAGGTCCTGCAGAGCAATCACGAGGCTGATTCTGCAGTTTTTTACATAAATTTATGCCAGCCTCTAAATGAAGTTGTTGGTGCAAAATGTCCACCAGGAGCAGCAGCTTGCAGGGTCGGATCTAACGGAGATCCAATTGTAAGTATGAATGTCTGTATGTTCTTACATTGGAGGAAGGAAGTGTGTTCTAATTAGATGCTGCAGAATTACAGCTCAGTTTTTATTTTTTATCTGTAAAGAATCTTTTTATAGCGTGTATTGTGAAGTTTATTTTAGAAATGCAGAACTTTCAAATGACTTTGAATTCATATTTGAAGACCACTGTTCTTACAAGTGTATATCAGTTTCCTAGTAGTTTCCACGGGCCCCGCCTCTTCTATCGACAAGCCCCTCCTCCTCTTACATCACTGGCCCCACCTGCTCTTAGGACGATTGCCAGTGATGTAAGAGGAGGCGGGGTTGCTCTTAGATGGGCCCCGCCTCCTTTATGGCGAACGCCGGCCTCTTCGGCTGCTGGCTGTCACTGACACAGCTCCGCAGCTGCTCGTGTGCTGTGTCAGTGACAGCCAGCACCCTGATATGCCATAGCGCCCTAGGCGGCCCAGCATGGCATCAGAGGGATGCCCGGGCCCCATTGCGGCCGCATGGGTCGCTATTGCGATTGTTAAGACACTGATTGTCAGTATTTTTTAGAAGCTGTGTACTTTGATCAGTGCAGGACAGCTCAGAGTATGTGGACAACATAAAAAACTAGTTATAATGTGTTTTTAATTTCTTTAAAGGATATTGGCCACCCTACTAGTCCTCAGATTGACCCTGCAACACAAACTGTCTCAATAAAAATGGACAGCTCGGCACAATGTGATACGGACAAACAGTTAAACTATTCTACCATCATCATCTTTCGTTGCAACAAGGGGATAGATCCGGTAACTACATTAATTTCTCACAAATCATCATTTCAGCCTTCTATAAAACTTTGCATTTAGATTATATATACACTGGGTAATGCATGCATTGTTTTTCCTTATCAACAGGGAAGCCCAAAGTTTGTCCAGGAAGCTGACTGCAATTATGTGTTTGAGTGGGGCACACCATTAGTGTGCTCGGATGAGGAAATAATATCTGGATGTTCCCTGATGGACCAGCAGCTTCATTACACATTTAACCTGTCCAGCCTGTCTGTGAAGACCTACTCAGTAAGAAAAACTGACTTTGTGTTTATATGTGTTCATGTCTAGTTACAGCATGAAAACAGATGTACATTGCTTTTCATTTGCTTCCCGGTGCTCTGGAAGTGAAGAAAGACAGCCTTATGTAAGCTTTAAGTGACTCCAACAAGAGCTTACACAGGTCTGAAGACACTCTCCACTCCATGTGTTAACATTGGCCCATTCATCCAAACACCAATGTTGTCACATGGATTGAGTCAAAAACTGCATTTCTGGAGTACTAGGTATTTATTCTTTTTGGCACCAGCGGCTATATAGAGCAGCTTGGGGACAAAGGAGAAGTATGTGCTACTGGGCAGTAGGGGCTTTTAAGCAAAGCTGCTGCTTTGCTCTGCATGGGTAAATCAAAGGTTGCTTTTAAGGTGTTTTATTGAAAAAAACAAATGGGAAGAATGGAATGCGTTACTGTTTATACTTTAGATTTCCAAATGTTCTGATGTTACCTCTAGAACAGCAGTAGTCAACTTTCTTGATTTGGCTTCAGATATCACCGCGTTTTATATTAAGTGAATGTATTTCGGCAAAAAACTCTCGGGGACTGCAGACATGCAACTGAAGTTGGTGAAAGGCTGGAGGCATGCCGGAAGAGACGGCGAACATGCTATATGGAGACTTGCTTGAGGAGGCAATCAGAAACTGGAGACACCTTACATGGGGCTGCTAGGGATCACTGCTATTACAGCTCCATGACAAATCTAGGCTACCACTTTATTGCTTTCTACAACCCAGTTAAAAAGTACTTCTACACAGGAAGACTACTTGTAAACGTTTAGAGAAACTGGATGGACAGCACAAAAAAAGTAACATAGCCTAAAATAAATAAACTAAACCATTTAACTACTAGAACTCGGTCTAAATAATATCTTCCTTCACTGGTGTGAGTAAGCACCTAGTTATAGAAATCAGTCTATTGGGGCTCCAAGGGCCACACATGAATTAAGACTTTTTCCTCTTGCAGTATAAGATGGTTTTTAATTGTGCGTGTAGTGTAACTGCACTACATACCTTCTCCAGTGCTACACATGGACATTAATAATATGAACATGCCTTTTCTTTCAGACTTCAGGTTTAAACCCTTACTACATTGGAGTATGTTCAGCAGCAGGAAAAATACCATCTGGTAAATGTGATGGCGCTGTGTGCCTTCAGTCAGGGAACACTGCTTATTCCTACGGAAATAGAATGGCAATGAAAATGGAGTATCGCCATTTAGAAGAGATGTTAGTTCTTCAATATGCTGAAGGAGATCCTTGCCCACCAGGTAAAAATACTCCTAATAGTACACCCATATACAGTAATACCCCCAGCCCATGTGTGAATGATGATAGTATGGTAAGAAACCTGTACAAATACATAGTTGCTGCCTCCCTGCAATTTCTCAACTGATATTTCTGATTTACTTTTTGCTGTAATAGATTATCTTGTCTCTTATACTTTTATTTTTCTTCAATTTATTGTTTAGTGACAGAAAGTGGTGATGTATGTATCCTGCCATTTACATATAAAGGAAAAGCTTATAGCACATGTATTTCTGAAGATAAGGATCGGCTATGGTGTCCTACCTCCTCAGATTTTGAGAAAAATGGAAAATGGGCTTATTGTTCAAAAGGTATGCCTATTATTAATTGAGGATTTTTTTTTTTCTTAAATTTTTTTAGTTGGGTAAGTAAAGAGATGTGTACTACTGGGATCTGCTTGTGGAGGAGCAGAAAGCTAAACCTAGGCAGATAATATGGGATGGAGACCAAGCTATAAGCAGTGTTTGTATACACCTAAAAAACATGAAACACCACTGCTCAGCTAACATAATACTTCATGGAAATGTATAGCCAACCCTCTCTTCTTAGATCATAACACAGATTATTCCTAGGACTACAGTGACTGTATTATATGTTCCTACACTCTCATGAGCTCCACGCTGTACAAACTGCTAGTGGCAGAATTTCATATTGTGTATAAATATTAAATCGACACTTCACTCCGGAGTTAAATCCTAAAAAGTGCACTAACCATTAACAAAAATGTATCTCATTTGTGTATCGTTCGGCTGTAGATCCTCAAATCATCTCTGAATTGGTGCGGACACTGTCCTTCCTTCTGGAAAGTGGCTGCTTTTGTTCCCCATGGTCCCTGTGTGTTGTAAAGTAGCCACCGCTTCAAGCTCACTCCTGTGATGGACTCAGGCCTGGCCTCGTGGCGGCAGGGCACAGAGAGGCGGCAGGGCACAGAGAGGCGGCAGCAGTGTCCTTGGGAGGAAGTTGTGGGCGCCGGGCGGTAAGTTGCCCTCTCTACATTTAGTCCTGCTTTGCACGAGCAGGACTAAATGTAGTGTGAGGCAGCCGATTGTTCGTTTACATGTGATCTCGGCGATCGCCGAGATCACATGTAAAAAGTCTGCAGCCGGCCGGTCCGTCCTCCCCTCCCTCCTGCACTTACCTCCTCTCCTCGCTGGCTCCGTCCTCCGCCGCCGTGTCTCTCCTAACTGCAGGGAACAGAGCGGCAGGGTTAAACGTAACCCTGCCGCTCCGTGTAGACAGTGAGAGGGGAGAGCTGTCACAGGAGTTCCAGCACAGTGCTGTGCTAGAACTCGTGTATTGGAGGTGACAGGGTCAATGAAGAGAACCTGTCACCTCCAAAGGCTATCACACAGGGGATTGTTTCCTCCTGTGTGATGGCAATAAAATTAGGTAGGGAAAAAAAATTACATTGATAAAGAAAATAAGAAGAAATTAAAAAAAAATGAAAAACAGTAAAAAAAAAAAATTCAACTTTAATATTTAACCCCACTTCCCTGCCATCTGGTTGCCATTCTCCATTGATGGGAAGGGGGGGCATATTGCGGAACTTGGCCTTGGGGCGGCAGGGAGAGTAAATACGGCACTGGATGGACTACAATCTCATGATTATTTTGCTAATGTGGAGTGAGCTTGGAGTCCATCGCAGGAGCGAGCTTGGAGCGGTGGCTACTTTACAGCACACACAAAAGTAGCCACCCCCAGAAGGAAGGACACTGTCCGCATGAATTCAGAGATGTTTTGAGGAATAACAGCCGAGTGATACACAAATAAGATACATTTTTGTAAATAGTTAAGGTACTCGAATGCATTTTTAAGATTTAACTCCTGAGTTTTTTGTCACTTTAATACAATTCAATTAAGTCCAGGTATATTTGAGATCATATAATACTCAGGCCCTATCAAATGTTTTTGCTTTCTTCCTTTTGATGATTTAATTAAACATAATTTTGGACTTATTGATAAGTAGTGTGTCGCTCTTACTGCTTCTTTTATAGTTGAGCTGTAAAAAAAACTGGTGGGTTCTAACCCTTTCCTACTGTACCCAAAACTTGCAAAAAAAGTTTGGGTTTTACATAGAATTTAATATTTTATAGTTCTGACCTAAATGCAGAAAAATTTACAAACCACTATGCATTTAAACTTTAATTTGAACATTGGGGGGGGATAGTTCCAGAGAAGCAGTTCGATTGACTGAATAACCATAACATAGATGTGGTAGTCCTCAAAGAAAGATTAGAGATCCTTTGTCGTATACATGACATTTATGCATTTTTGCTAAAACCGCCGTTGATTATTTCAGGCAGCTCCAGAAATGTGAATACTAAGCTTATGAACGTTCTCACTATGAGGTACATTTCTATGAAGTACACTGCCTATAGCACAATTTTTACAAACGCGTATCAATTACTTTTCAGAGTAGTTTTCTAAAGCCAGATTGTTGGCCCAAAACACTGAGGTACCGCTACGTGCTCTGGCAGAAATAAGAATTTCTGTTCGTATATACCTTTTTAAAGTTTCAGCTATTCATATAAGGGGGCTGTATATTATGTTTATTATCCTCTAAGACAGAAATTAATGACTGTACAGTACATTATACATAGTGAGGATCTCTAGGCAGGTGGTGCCTTCTTGGAGGGTGTAAGACAATACCTCTCCCTTTGATGCTCATCTGCCTATTGACTCTTCCAGTTTAAAATACAATGGGGTCAGTACTTGGCATGTATCCAAGTTTTTGCCCTCATATTTGTGTCCACATTAGAGGGTTTAAAGGGTATACGTACCATAATTGTGTCATCTGGGAATCGCATACATGGAAGGCTCCTCGTGCACATAGATGAAAGCTAGTAATTGGCTTTCGAGACACCTGCACCATGGACAGTAATGCCACATCTGATCTCCACGATTAGAGAACGAGAGGTATATACCTGACTGTAATTTTGTCATAAATTTGTTTTTTAGCAACTGATAAGAGAAGTTCTACAATCTTTTTTAAATGTGATGAGGATGTTGCAAATGGAGCACCTGCTTTGGTCACTGACACCAAGAGCTGCTCAGCTACATTTGAGTGGAAAACACAGCTGGCATGTATTCCAAGGAAGTTAGATTGCAAGTTCATTATCAATCGCAAGACCTATGACCTGAGGATGCACTCCTCCTTGACTGGATCCTGGTCTTTTGCTTCAGATGGTAGCACGTAAGTCACTCCATGTTATAGATTATAGTAGTTTATTATTATTATTATTATTATTATTATTATAATTATAGTCATTTAAAGATTAAATCAGTTTAAGGATGGGCACTAAAGCTTTCATTTAAATGTTTCGTAATAGCCACAAAGGTTATGAATCCACTTTGTGTGCACCAAATCCCTTTGCAAAAATGATTACTTTGTAAAAGTAATCCCTTTGCAAAAATGATTACTTTGTAAAAGTAGCGGTGTTATCATCACTGTCCTCTACATAGCCCATGCAGAGAGTAGAGCTGTGGAAGGGGCCCAGCACACCCACCCATGACAGGCTGCCTGCAGAAAACTACAGGAGGGAGCAGATACAACACCAGTCATTCTGCACATGCAGAGAGCAGCACTGACTGGTCTTTATTACTGGGCATTCCTGTAACCTAGAGAAATAGTTTCACACTGTATTACTGCACAGATCTGGAAGAAATACACAAAGATTCAAGATTACACATACTGCTTGTATTTAGACAATATTTGCTCATCCGGGGTTCAGTTCAGGTTTAAAGGAGAAGTATTGGGAGAGTAAAAAGTATTATTTCCAATACTTTGAGCTGGCATTTGACATTGCAGCTGCCACACGCCGGCTCTATAGATCGAGGAATGAGCAAACGGAAACCGCTGATCTTGCGGCCTTCTTCATGGAGAGAGTGGGGACTGTCGGTCACAGCTCCCCACAGACATTCCTCCCCCCCCCCCTTTGTTCCTCCAGCGCTCATTGGGGGGACAGACAGGGGAGGGGACAGGCACAGTGGCCTCTCTAGAGCCAGAGCCAGCTGTCAATCAGGCAGCGGGGTGGGTCTCAACAATATTGTCAGGATCCTTCCTTGCTGCAGCGCAGCTCTGCAGTGTCCGCATATAGAGACAGTAGCTCGCTATATACTGAGTTTGGGTCACAGGATTACATTAGTAAATGTGACCCAAAAGAGGACTAAAGCCACAAAAAGGTTTGGCTATAGTTTTCTTTTAATGTCATTTACTTTTATCACTGTATTTTGCTTCATATTAAGAAGCTGGAAATTCGTGATTTTTTGACAATAAAAGTGAAAGTAGCAGTCCCTGGCTGGTATTGCATTTAAGGGGTGAAAGTCCCTGTAGTGATGAGCATTGTTTTGCGAGCAGGTCCCCCTTCCCCTACAGTACACATATCCAACCTGGGAAACTGCCATAAATTACCTATCAATGTCGGATTTTTATCAGTGTTGACAGGCCATTGCAAGATGTGTCAATCTTTGGCAGCCTGTCAGGGATTAGATAGGATAGCAGGAAGCTGGGCTCTAAATCCGGGTGTGAAATAAACTGGGGTGGGCAACTTTAGTCAGGGCAGAAGCAGAGTGCCATCGCAGCCAAGCAAATAACATTCACTGGGCGAAATATCCATGGCTCTCTATTCATATTGTTTGCCACTACAGAAGTTTACCGCTTTTAGTGGACAGTGAAGGGTCAAGCGGTTATGAGAGCAGGATTAACCATAGAAACCAGTTTCCATATTTAACAGTATGGTGTCAAGTGTTTTTCCACATTTGCCATTTATTAACAGTTTAGCACTATGGTTCCACGTGTGAGACCAAGCCAGCGCTATTTGTTTAGAGGACCATATTACTAAAATGTATTCATCCGCATGCCTGTCACTATCAAGCTGCAGCACTGGTTAGCCCTTGCTTGGCCACCACACAATACATGCATTGCAATTAAACCACTGCTTGCTCTTCAGCACAATGTACATGTGCAATTAGCCCCTAAGACCACTGACTTTGGAAAGTTCCCAGGTATGCACATATCCTGCCTGTTTCTACAGAGAGAACTAGCAAATCCGATTTATAACATTTTAGGTCTAATGCACTTTCATTATTTTATTTATTTTTTTAAACATTTCTCTATATTATATGTTGTGTTGTTAATATGTACAGGTATTATCTAAACCTTTGTCAGCGGGTGAACCAGGGTCCTAGTGCTTGCTCAGCGAGTGCAAGTGTGTGCCAGGAAAGGAACGGCAAAGTTCAGGTTTTGGGGCAGGTTCACACACAGAATGTTACTGTGAAGGGTAAGTTAAATATGGCCATTTCTGCAGTAATTCAAAATGTATTTTGTACATGCTTTTCATTGAACTGTTGGAATTGCCGGAATAGGAACCTCCTGATGACTTTAGGAAAGAAATTGCCCCCTTTTAGAAAAGTGGGTGGGTGCGGAGCGGACGTAAGTAGGTCTAGAGTCTATGGTTTTGGGATGATTCAAGCGCAGCACTACAAATCTCAGCAATGCATTATATAGCGATACAAAATACCACCAGCTATAGAAGAGTACAAATCCCAGCAATACAGCGATGCAAAATCCATCAGCTTTAGAGGACAACAAATCCCAGAAGTACATTATACAGCAATGGAGAATACTTCCAGCTAGAGGGTTTCTGGAGGGATGTGATAGGTTTTAGGAGGGGTGTGTTAAGTCCTTTGGAGGGGTGCAGAGGGTTTTTTCACAATAAGCTTGGCTATCTCTGACAGGAAATGATCCTTTTGATTGGGCTTTACAAGGCCTGGAGAGCTGAGGATCTGAGCTGCAGGGGTCACTAGTGGACACCTATGTGATTAACCTTAGCTAGCCTGTCTCCTTTTGCACTTGGTTAACAGCTTCCATTGTAACTTCTCAGTGTGCCTGTAGAAACAGCCCTATTGCTTACACTTACAAGCTCTAGCAGTCTGCTGTTGGCCGTCTTCCAGGCTTCCTCACAGGTGCGACATCTCCCAGTCTCCTTTCCCTCAGCTTGGCTCCCACTCTGTTGGCTGGGATGTCAGAGCCGAAGAGATCACTCCGTCTCTGCACTGTGGATGAGTGGAATGATCTAATTCTGACAGGAGGCAGAGGAGGCTGCGGCACTGTTGCTGACAGGCCATTGACCGATACCGGTCTGTGGCCCGGTGGTTGGAAACCCCTGCTCTAGAGCATTTCATAGCAGAGCAATTTGGAAGGTGAAAAAGAGCAATCTCACATGATCCATTTAGAACATTCCCTGCTCAGCTCCTGCATGACTTGTGGTAGCAAAACAGCATGAAATAGTGCAAGAAGAGTGCTAGAGAACTGCTAATTTCCATTGCAGAGTAGGTAGATTAATGGTTCATGATTAATTCAACAACTTCTGCTGTATAGACAAAACATTTTCTAGGTTTGGGAAATTTTAAAAATCCTGTCTATTTTTTTCTATCTGTGTCCTATTGGGGAAGATTTGTATTTACTTCCTGTGCTAGAAATAAAACTAGTGAGAGGAAATCTCTACAACGTGTGAGGATCTAAGGACTCTTGGGCAGTTGTCACCAGAAAAAGGTGTGCCCACTGGTATAAACCCTAACCTGTTGTGCTAGAGACAAGTATATTGGATCTCCCATCACTTTCTGTCTCAGTGGCAATGGTCACAAGAACAAATGGGGTGAATCTTGGTGCACACAGACAGCGATGCAAACCTCATAAAATAGAAAAGGCCGACATCCCATAATGAGCCTCCGTTGTTTGAGGGCTGAACAAAACTGGTCACAAAGAAAATGTATTAAAACATGTTCCACCATTTTTTGGCACTTTTTTGCCTTGTTCAGTCCTCAATAAACAACTGAGGTTTATTATGGGGTGCTGACTTTTTTTTTCTATTTTATGAGCTATAATACGGTATCACCGGTAGCCATACATTTCCCTATCAGTGATGTTGAGGGTCAGATAATGGCTGGATTTGTCTAAAGCAGGGGTAGGCAACCTCAGCACTCCAGCTGTCGTGGAACTACAAGTCTCATGAGGCATTACTAGACTCTGCCAGCCACAGTTTTACAGCTGGAGCGCCACGGTTGCTTTCACCTGGTCTATAGTGATACAAATCTGACATACACTTTAATTACACTAGAGTTCTTTTTCGTAAACCATTCAAATATAACCTCTGCATTTTCTAGGTGATATAGTGTCAGTGACTTATTCTGGTGGAGATGCTTGTGGAAACGACAAAAGATATTCTACTACGATAGAACTGACATGTGCAAATGTAACTGGAAAACCAACGATTAAAAAGTAAGTGGAAATAAGACTTGGTTTTGTAGAGAACCATATGGAGTGAATCATCTGCTATACTATTACAGAATTGGCTGAGGTTTTAGAGTAGATCTAATCCCAAACTGAATGGCACTTATTTTGCTGAAGCACTGTGTACAATAATAAAATTGTATTTTGTTGTGTAATAAAAAAAAAAAAGCCACTTTCTATTTACATGCATGCAGTCCAGTGATGGCTGAATGACATTGCTCAGGGTGGACCCGATGGTGACAGCAATAGACCATGCATATGTAAAGTGTGCTTAAAAGCCACTTGTAGTCTCTATGAGAAGCCCTAGTGACAGGTTGACAATGCAGGAAGACTAAGGCGGAGTGTTGTCACCCTATAAAAGGAAGTACATAAACAAAGACATTCATGACAGGCTCACCAGGTATTATTTTAATTAAAGCTGTAGATTGTTACATATATTTAAGATGACTTAAAATTGAACATGTTAAAACATATTGACGTTTGCTTGTGATTTTAGTGATTGGGTTTATATATACTTTAAGGCTAGAGTACACAGAAAATGATCCTGTCGTTGATAGTAGGGCCCCTTTCACATGGGTGGTCTGATGAGGTCCGGCTGTCAGTTTTTCAGGCGGATGCCCATTGTAAATCGATGGGCAGCCATGTGTAAAAGGATGGGCGTCCTTTTACACGCGACTACCTCTGCCTCTAGCCAGGTCCGGAAAAACGAACGGATCAGAGATCCATTTCACCTGGCCTGAGTGTGCCGGATCAGGGGTAATCGGATGTAAAAGGACACATGTCCCTTTACATCCGATTTCCCATAGACAGACATGGGGTCCGGTAATTTCAGTTTTTTCCTCCATCGCAAGATGGGGGGAAAATTTGGACAAACACAGATGTCACAAAGGTGACATCCTCTTCCGATCATCCCGTGAAAGGGGCCTTGGGTGACATTCTGTTAGTTTTTTTGTGTTTAACCCCTTCGTGACTGACGACGTACAGTGTACGTCGCCAGCATCGGGGCTGTTTAAACAGACTCCTTCGCCACGTAAACACGCGTCGGGTGCGCCTACGCATGAAAACGACGAACGCGCTACACATGTTGGGTATCGCCGCGCACGCCGGAGTGAGAGCAATAATTCTAGGGCCAGTATTTTGGGGTATCTCTAAATTGATGACCTGTGGGGGCTTTTAAAGTGTCTTTTATTGATTTTTTGGGGTACTGCAGTTTTTCGCCGTTTCACGGTCGCACGCAATCTGTAAACTGGGCATGTTGGGTATCGTTTTACTCGTTGTAACCTCATCTTTTATATTTCATTAAAAAAATGGGTAATTTGTTGTGTTTTGGGGCATTTAATTAAATTTGTCACTAAATTTTGGGGTTTAATAAGGAGTTGCGCTAATATTGCGCAACATAAAAATTTTCAACTACCACCATTTTATTCTATAGGGTCTTGGCATTCAGAAAATATATAATGTTGGGGGGTTTTACGTCATTTTCAGGCCTAAAATGTGGAATATAACATGGGTGCAAAAATGGAAAAAAGGGCCTCAGTCATGAAGGGGTTAAATAGAGTTCATTTTTTTTCATTAAAACCTTCATTCTTTTTGTATTGATTGTAGATATAACTCAGAGTCTTGTCAGTACATAATTACTTGGGAGACGAGAGCAGCTTGTGCTGTTATTCCAAATGAGGTTGTGATGACACAAGGGATAATACGTGGGGACAATGGTGCAAGGGTGAACTTGTCAAACATCTATACCAAGTAAGACTTTATATTGTATTGCATTGTTTTATTGAAAGCACTTTGTTAACTTCACAAACATACATTGATACATATTTTCAACCTGTATTATATTTCTTCTTTTCATTTGGTCTCACTACTCAAAAAAAGTCTCTCTTTGTCTGCATGGATGCATGTCTGCTTTGGACTTCTACATTACTGTATGCTCTGCTGATGAACACTAGTAGTAGGAAATTATAGTGACATTCACTGCGTAGCTTTATTCCGTAAGGCAAAGAGCTGTGTGTATTATGCACGAATCTATAGCACTTTTTCAGCGCACTGTACTAAATGTGTAACGTGTTACTGCATTTTATAGGTCATCGGTGCTCATTGGCCTGCTTTACTGAAAAAATCTCCACATATACACCATATACACAAATGTTGTCTGACCACTAAGACTCAAAATGTTCACATTGCTGGTTTATTCTTCGGTATTTATGTACCACTTATATTAAACTCAGACATATTTTCTATCTGTAGATCATACAATGCCAGTGGGGATGTAAGGGTGAAAGATCAGTATATGTATGAAATTCAGCTTTCTGGTAGAGAAAACTCTGCCTATCAGACTTGCAAAGGAGCTAGCGTATGCCAAGTGAAGAAAAATGGACAGTTCACAAGAGCAGTCGGTGCTTCCAACAAAGCCAAGTATTATATTGATGGTGAGTTTATTATTTCTTTGACTCATTTACTACAAAATATATATTTATTGTTTCTGTTACTTTTTACACATCTCTTTAAGACTATGTAATTTCAAAGATGATAAACAGTTATGTTTACCCTTTAGGAGTTGCCTAATGGTTTATTCGGTCGGCTGCTGAGCTTCAGCAGAATATTTACGTTTGGCCATTTTATTGCTAATAGAGCTCCAACAACTAATCAATTAAATCGATAATGAGAATTGTTGGCAAGGTTTCTCATCATCGATTAGTTGCCGCCGCTCTGCTCCTCCGTTCTCCTCCCCGCTGGTACTGGCTGCAGCGTTCGGTGTCCCTTTCAATCCCCGCTGCTCTCCCCGCCTTGATCGGCAGGTACACAGACCAGTGCAGCCGGCTGAGCTGTGACTGCTGCCCCGCGTACCTGCGCTGCCGCCCCGTGTCTCCCTCCTCTGCACCCCCTCGGCCCAGTGCCTCCTCTGCACACTAGCCCCCCGGCCCAGTGCCTCCTCTGCACACTAGCTCCCCTCCAGCCCGGTGCCTCTCCTCTGCATTCCCCTGGCCTGGTGCCTCCTATCCAATTGAATTGGATTTAACTGCAAACATGGGGAAATCCTTTGGTAAAGCTGTGTGAAAACCTTGGGTGAAAACGTTTGTAAATGGACCCCCCCAGAGCTGATGAGTTATTGATTAATTGGTTTAAAGAATGTCATTTAGGGGATGTGTAGATTGTAGGTTCTCATGAGCAGAGTCCTACTAATACTCATGTATGGAATTGTAACTGTACTGTCTCCCCATATTTTGTAAAGTGCCGCACAAACTGTTGGCGCTATATAAATCCTGTACGGTAATAATAATTGAAATGCTTATTGGTTGATTTAACATGGTCAATTTCACCATAACCACAATGCAGGGCTTATCGGTATAATTAACACTGGAGCAGTATAAACTGTACACATCTAAATTGGTCTAGATATGTCCGTGGTATGTCCTGCATTGGGACCATATGAAGATATGCACGTAACTCAGTTATGTTTTAAAATAGTTACACATGCATTTGTATTTTCCTTCTGAAAGCATGTTTGTAGAATGTGGATGAAGGTGTTTGAATTCCGAAGTGACTGTATGGAGCATTGTTTACCATCAAATATATTGTTGCATTTGGTATGTTTTTTCCATTTAGTCCCTGTGGGCGCATTGGTAAAGCATAACAGATGTCTCATAAAAATGCAAGCCAGCTGTCATATAAACAATGTATTGAATGTATTAACACATAGTGGTATGATTTATTTAAATCAGGCTGGCCTCTTATACATGTTATGTAAACATTTTATTGAAAAGAGTATACCTTTCCTTTTAAAGCCCATCTCCGGGATAGGCATACTCTGCCCATGCTTGCGTCTGACTACTGGTTTACATTGGTGGTGTCATCATTGGACTTTGCCTAAGAACAGAGCTGTTCTACAGAGACACTGCAATGGCTAAAAAAAAATGGTTCCAGGCAAACGTCAGCTGCGGAATTTGTACTGTGACTGCTAAATCATTCACAACTGTTTTGTCTTACACCATTTGAAGGATAAGGCTTCCCGAGTCTAGGCCCTCTACAACAACAAAAAAATAAAAAAGAATAGCGGCAGCCTCCCATCCCATATTTCTAACCTCACAGGTTCACTATAAAAAGTGGCATCTTAAGGGTTCAATCCTTTGAAAAAGAAACAAATCTGATCATTTGGTGCACGCAAATGTTTAAAATAACGTTTATATATTTGCAATAATGTATGTGGTGCAGTCTCCTCATTTCCACTATCTGCTAACCACTACTGTTCTTATTTTTCACAGATGATAGTTTAGAAGCCGTTTTCACTTCCAACTCAAAGTGTGGTAAAGATCCCCAAAAGAATGCAACTTCCACCATATTCTTCCACTGCAGTCAAACCGAGGGGGAAGGGAGACCGGAATTCCTGCACGAAACAGCCGATTGCCAGTATTTGTTCTCCTGGTACACAGCTTCCGTGTGTTCACTGATGTAAGTTGCAAGTATTACGTCTCATATATGTTGGACATTCTGCATGTCTTTATATGAGTAGTGTAACATTAGTTCGAGATGGGAATGTAGTAAATAATACAGAATAATGTTGATAGGGTTTCAATTTCATAAGGTTGGCTTCCATTAAAGTTAAATTATGTACTGTACTTCAAGCAGTTGGATCATAGAAGCATTAATGTTCTCATTTGTTCACTTTTTATATTGCCACCATTCTGTGTAGCCATAAGTCCTGAGGATCAAGTGACTTTTTGTACAGAGGACCAGCCACTATTGAATATTAAACATAAAACATTGATTTTATGCTGCATCTGTAGAAAGGCAAAATGAAAAAGAGAAAACTTTGGGCTTTATATAAAGTGGGGGTGTAACCATTTTTGACAGATAGAAGCCAAAGACGATGGTGGTAAAAATTATACTTCAGAAAAAGAAATCATGGTTTCTTGCTATTTCTGTACACATTGAAGATATTCTCCCTCCAGTCGTCACCCTGTGGCACCTTGTCTCCAGGACTGGAAGTGAGAGGACGCCACCCCAATGGGAGACAGATTGCAATAAAAACCTAACAAAGGTTCTAAGCCTTGCCAACTCCATCCAAAACGCAAATAAGTTTTCTTTAACCCTTTCGCTGCCAAGGACGTATGGCATACGGACCTACAAAAGTGCTTCCAGCTGGCCAGGTCAGTATGCCATACGGACCTGGCATTTACAGTTCTACTATAAGCTGATGGTCGCTTTAGCGACCATCAGCTTATAGTATAACTGTTCAGCAGACTGTCCCCTTTAAATTAATAGCTGTCATCAGCAGCTCAGAAGCCGCTGATGACCGCTATTATCAAAAATACCGGGCGCCCCCACCCCCAACCCCGGCACCGCCGCCGGCATCTGGAGTCTCTCATCCCTCCCTGGAGCCATCCCAGGGAGGGATGAATGACTCCATGGATCCCCACTGCTTGTAGGGTCTGTGGCAGCGGGGATCCGTACAAAAATCACCGGCGGGGGGGTCGGGGGGGTCCCGGGAACGAGCGGCGGCTGGCCGCATTTCAGGATGGCTGAGCGTCTTCTGTTCTGAGCCGCTGTCATCCTGTCAGTTTTTGGATGACAGCGGCTCTGTGTAGCGTGACCGAGCGGGGGATCGTTAAATATCAATGATATTTAACGATCCCTCTGTGCAGAGCAAACACCGGAGTGATCGTCTGATCACTCCGGTGTTAGTACTATGTGTCGCCAGTTATTTACAATGTGTCCCCAGTTATGAATGAACTTCAATAGGAAAAAATTGCAGAAAATTCAAAAATGGCTTGGCCAGCTGATTTGAAAAATGTTCCGGAGGGCTTGGCAGCGAAAGGGTTAAAGTGTTTTGAGGCAACCCCTTTTTTTGTAAGTTTTGGATAGAGTGGGGAAGGGTTAGACCCATTGTCAACTTACCTAGCCGCAGCATGTCTGGTTCTACACATATGGTGGATTGTCCTGCTATAGCGGGTGCCCCCGGCATTAACTGAAGGCAGGAAGTCTATTAAGGAAGTCTACTTACCGCAGGGTCCATCATTGGACGTAGAAGGAATACTTCACTGTGTGTGAGTCTCAAGATTTCCAACCCAGGAGCTTTTCTGTTGGGACGAATCCTTTCCTTCCTGCTACTGGATTTGGACCAGCATTTGGCTCTCAGCACTATCTGGGTCAAGTGTCTGCCCTTTCTATTTTGTTATAGAGACCGTTGGCCTCTCTTTGATTAAAACCTTTGTACAGGACCACTCTGTAGTTCCCCTTGCCCTCAGTGGTATCTGAATGTTTTTTTTTTCTGCTATCCAGAAACCACTATTTTAACCCATTAGAGATATTCTGCTCTCACCTACAAGGTGGATTTCCTTGTACCCATTACCTTTGTGAGGCGAGTGTCTGAACTGGCAGCCTTTTCTTGCAAAGAACCATTTTGGTCTTGCATAGGGACAAGGTGGTGTTGAGGCCCAGGACTTGCTTCTTCCCAAAGGTAGTCTCAGTTGGACTTCTTTTGGATGTTCCAAAGGTTTTTGCTGCTATCCAGTGCTCTATTAGAAACCCTTTTCCTCACTTCTTGTACTTTATCAGACAGTAGGTAAGGTACAATCTATAACAAGGACTCAGACAGAAATAAAGGTTTGATAGAGCTTTGAGCCATCCCCTACTCTACCTAAAGAACGGTGACCTGGATTGCTCTGTGTCTGAATGTATAATTCCATAATAAATCTGGACTCTGACCAGCTCAAGGCTCCCACCTGTGACTGTTCTTGTGATCAGTTCTGAGGCATTTTTCCGGTCTGTGCTGTGTTTTTTAGGCTCAGCCATTCAGTCAGTGGCACTTTATGGAGAGGGATTTCTCCCACTGGCAGTGGCTGATCAGTATTACTCATTTGACTGGGAGCCCTGGAGCAATTTTTTCATGAAGGGAATATTTAAATGAATATTGTGCATCATCACTTAAAATTTTTGTTAACATGGTGCAGCAGGTGAAATAGCTTTAAGTTCTAAGTCTGATTTAAATATTATACTGTCGAAATATATACAGCCCTTGGCACTAAATTACATTTTTTGGGGAGAAAGGTAGGATTTGCACAAGTTAATTGATATAAGTTATGTGACTGACTGGTAAAGTGTGATTTGCAATGAAAGAAACTGATTAAAAAAAAGAAAACGGGTAATTCTCATTAAGGAATGCAAAGGTTATTTTTTATTTAAAGGGCTTTGACACTTAGTATCTCTGAATAAAATACAGTATTCTCAGAGATTCTTTGTATTACTTTTGTAACCCACAGCAGGCTCGCAGATTCACAACACAGTGAGCTGCTGCCTCCTCTGTGACTGTCACGGCTCTGCGATTACAGGACTGGGACCAGCTAATCTGATTTTGAGGGTCTGTCTCAGACCCCGAGGGACCCATCAACAGCATTAACTCAATGAGCGCTGGTCCCTTCACAGACCAGCGCTCATTGTACCCAATGACGGTATTACCGCGTCACTGGTAGTTGACGAATTGAACAATCTGTACAGGATTAATCCCGTCATCGGTCGGGATGGGGTTAAAAAAAGAATGGCAATTCATGCAATTATTTATGGATCATGATTTATTATTCAGTGTACATCATTTCCAATACTTTGGAGCTTAAGTGAAAGTATGAAGTTTAAAGCTGAACTCTAGGCAGATATAAAAGACACAAATGAATGCAGCTCTGTAATTAATAATAGTTTAAATACATTTTTGAAATGCAAGCAATGCAAGTATCTGAATTTGACTTCTCAGCCTCTTGCAGTTCCTGTATAGCAGGGATAGAGCATGAGAGGTAGAAGCAGAGCCAATCAGTTCATGTGATGACAAGAATCATGCTAATAACAGGAGACAGTAACAGAGAGATGAGCTCATCCCTGTGCTTCGTCTCCTTTCACTGTCCAGTAACAGGCTGGGGCTGGTTCAGGATGACCTGGGCTCTGCGGCAGTTGGTTGAGTGATGCTTAGTGGCAGTGAAGAATACCGCAGGGGTGACTGCATTGGCTTGAAGGTGAATATTGCAGCAAAATCTGGTTTTGTAATTTTATAGTTTAATTCATTTTTATGTTATTTTTGGCTGTTTTTTGCCCTTGTTAGCCCATGATGACTGCAGCACATCTGACTGGACCCTTGTGCTGCTTCTCCTTCTCCCAGTTTGAACTCTGCTTTATAGGAGATTACATGAGGTGATACCAGATCAAATTCAAGTACTTACATTTAGTTATGTACTCATGTATACGGAGCTGTGTTACTTTGTGTCTTTATCTGCTGAGAGTTGAACTGTAACAGTTTCACTTCTCTGTAAGTGTTGCATCATTGAGCACGAATGCTGCTGCTAAGTGAAATAACCCCCATGTGTAAATGCCTTAATGTGCACTTCTGCTAAATTTGCTATAATAGGCGATTTTAGAAGCGGGTTGGGAACGTATTTCCTTCCTGTTTTGTATTCAATTTTCTTAAAATATTAGTTACAGTTAGTTTTTCGTTATCATTCTTAACCCTTGTCAAAGCGTAGCAGATACCTTGTATTCTTGGATTTAGCTTTTTTACTGTTGCTACATTTTCATGGCAGGCCAGAGAGTTCTGGAAGTACTACAGACAAGCCAGATGGAGAGCATCAGAATCAATACCAAGGCCTGTCTGGCAGAAGCCAAGCTGTAGGAGCTATTCTCAGTATTCTTTTAGTGATCCTCGTCGCCTGTCTGGTGGTGTTGTTATTGTACAAAAAAGAGAGAAGGTAAGTTACCTTTCAGGAACACTTGTGTACCATTTTTGTCCATTTATGAAAGGAAGCTGTGCTCTTAAATAATATTTCCTTCATATGTTGTACTTGGCATTTTGCGTGGCTTTATTTTCATGTGTTTTCTATGCATCATTGTTTCATGTGTATGAGACCCTTTTAAAGTGGAGCTATAGTTGAAATTAAAAAAAATGCTTGCAACTAGGTATTTATGGTAGAAGAGAGTGTGTGTATGTCTCTTCTGCCATGAAATATCTTCTCCTTCCTGCTTACACTCTTTTAGTAATAAGACACCGATAGCCACATCTGTAAGATGATGGGATGTAGCAACTACCTTAT
>NW_017307134.1:358047-366969 GCF_000935625.1 Nanorana parkeri | reverse complement strand
ACAAGTGGTAGCAAGCTCGCATCTCCGAAAAATATTATACATTTAACTTTTTTTGTGTTTACTTTTAGGGAAACCGTGATGTACAAATTAACCAACTGCTGTAGAAGGAGTTCCAGTGTGTCCTATAAATACACAAAGGTACATTTTGGCCTTCTAACATTCAGGTGTATTTAATAGGGCAGCATTGAGCCAGAGTTCTGAAAGCTAAACGCTGGTTGCTCTAGGTTTCTGAATTTTGAGTGTTGAAAATGCCCGCCCAAGAAAAGTATTCTAAGTAATATTAAAGCGATATTTTGCTAAAACTAATACCTAAAATAAAGGGCGTCCTGCAAAGAAGATAGATACTCACCTCTCTTGCTGCCTGTTACAGTCAGCTAAAAAGATTATGGTTATAGCATAGTGTTCATTGTGTTATTCTTCTAGCGTGAGGTGCAGCAACCATAAAAAGGCCATCTTATCCCAAAAACAAAAAATATACCGCAGTCTACCTCAAATGTGCTGGCTTCATTATTTTTCTTTAAGTTTTTTTTACCTTTTTTTTTTCTGGTGATCTGGCCACTACCACACTTCCTAACTTGGGGTGGCTCCACTCTATGGAAGAGCAATGGATCCATCTTTGGACAGCAGCATTGTCAACCTGGAGAGAGGGTAGTGTTTGATGCACTAGTAAATTTAGATGGACAAATTACAGCCAAACTCCAGCTTACACTTTTTAAGCTTGTACAGCAATGGCTTTTTGTTTCTTTAGGGATAAAGGTTTTAACTCTATGAACAGAAGCTGACCATTGTAAACACCCCTTTTCAGTTTTAAATAGTTTGTCCCAACCCTCTATCTGCCAATTTTGCTGGACAGCTCGGTCTGTTAAAAGAAGTAAAAAAATAACGCAGGTTAAGTTACAGTATAGCTGTGAAGTGCTGTTCTGTCGTTCCCCCTGCGAATAATAAATTGCTTACTACTATCCCTGTCTGTTTGACATTAATACAGCAGACAGGGACGCTTGGTCTCAAACAGGTCTTGTCTTTGGCATGTAGTTGAATTCCCCGGGCAATCTTTACAAAGCTTTTAAAAAAGAAACAAACAAAAAAAAAGAAGTAAAAAAAATAACAGACTTGTTGGCTGGATCACCAGGTGAAAATAAAGGGAGAAGCCTGAAAAAAAAAAGAAAACTAATGCAGCCACTAGATCTAAGAATTGCTAAGCTGCAATATATTATATTTTTGCTTTTGGGTTTAGATAAACTTTACAGTAAATCTAAAGAAAACACATCGTGTTTTGTTTTTCTCCCTATCTGTGTCCCATTGTGTAGATTTCCCTTTACTTCTCTCGCCCCATAGATACAAATTATTTTAAGAATGCAAAATGATCCTCCCTATTGGAAGACTTTCCCTATTCCTGTTCCAACGATTTCCTACTCTATCCAACGCTATATTATGGCTTTGGATACACTTTAACAATTAAGACAGTAGTTCAGATGCCCAAAACTGAAATGCCTAATGCAGAAAATTGGGTTAATTTTGAATGTTTGCACACTGATGTTACTTTTGGTAAAATCAACTTTATTCCAACTTCATGTCTGTCACACAATCTCACCATCTGTCTGCCCCTCACTGATGCGTTTAACCTTTTTGGGCTTAGTTAAAGAGAAATCAACGATGAAGCCTGTAAGAGTGAAACGCGCTAGAAGGGGCAGACCAGAGGTGGGACTGTACGGCACAGATGGAGCAGGAATAAAGTTGTTTTTTATACACAGTGATGTCATTGGTGTGCGACATGAATGTATAGAAATGTCACCAGCGCACCAATGATTCAATGAAGAACGTGAAAGTCCATTTATTGAAGGAACATTGCCATTCAAAAACTAGCACTTTCGGGGCCACACTGGGTCCCCTTCATCAGGTTTCAGAATTAGCCTAATGAAGGGGACCCTGTGTGGCCACAAAAGTGCCAGTTTTTGAATGGCGATGTTCCTTCAATAAATGGACTTTCACGTTCTTCATTGACTCATTGGTATGCTGGTGACATTTCTATACATTCAGTTTTTCCACGGTGCCATCCGTGGTCGCTTCAAGCACCCACCTGTATGTCAGGTATCTCTATCTGGTAAGGAGTGCAACAAGTTTTTTTTTTTTCTACCTTGGTGTGCGACAGTCTCTCATCTAGGGACTATTGAGTATTGAAGGGAGGGCGTGCTCCATTGGCAGCCACTCGGCGTTCCCCTGGCTGATGATTGGAAGCCATGAAGGAGCAGTGTCGGTTAGGAAGGATTGCACTTTTGGAGGTTTATAAGTGTTTGTTATTTGTCAATATAACTTTTTTTTTTTCATTTGCTACATTATTTAGATCAACACAGAAGAAGAAATGGACAACGAAACTGAGTGGCTTATGGAAGAAGTGTCTGGAGGCCACTCACAGCCTCACCACGAGAACGGCCATGTCAGAAGCGTGAAGGCTGGGGCGTTCACATCATTGCATGTGGATGACCTCGACAGTGAAGATGAGGTCCTGACCGTACCAGAAGTCAGAATACAGTCGGCAAGAAACCAGAAGAAGAGTGAAAAACAGCCAATAGCCACATATCCTTCCGGCAGTGACGAGAACTTGATAGGAGTTTTTAACGGAGGGCAAGAAAAGACTAGAAAGTCGAGATCTGGCCAACAAAATAAAGAGGACAAGCTGAATGTAGCTTCGTTTCATGACGACAGTGACGAGGACATGCTTAACATTTAGTGCCAGCTGCATTTTCAATCTCTGCTCCTAACTGTGCCTAAAATAACATTGTTTAAATGGACAATGCTACTGCAACCAAATACGCATAACTCAACCTGTTTTCTTTTGACCTTTTAATGGGTTGAGCCTAAAATGTAGATATTAGGGAAGACAGGGATCTTTTCTTTCTCTTCAGTTTACAGCGATAATCAGATGATGCGGATTAACCCTTTCTGCACTGAAGACTCTTAGGGAAGCTTTCTGTGCAGCATTTCTGCGTACCCCTGCACTAAATGCGATATGTAATCATTGGGATTCTGTTTTTGTTTGGTTTTTCTAAGTACGGGAGCTGGCATCTTCTTGTTCTATGTAAATTACTCTTTGTAATCAATGAAAGACTGAAGATACAAGTTAAATCTATATGTTGGATCCTCTGCCACTGGATGACATCAACAAAGTTTGACTACTATTTATTCACTTGAACTACAACTCAGGTTGGCTGAACATAGCAGCAAGTTAATCCTGCTGGCAGGGCGGTACTGCAGAACTCAATGAAGGGGACAGATCCCATCTATATTTAGGAAATGCACTCCTATATACTTGTAATACTTGTCTTGAAACCAGAGTTTAATTTAAATGTGTTGATAACATCCTTTTTTGGATTCCATACCGAAGAATGCAGTGAATAATTCTACATTTTTTTTTTTTTTTTCTTCTTTTTAAAATAATAAACATAAAATCGCTGCTTTACTGTGCACAATATCCAATTACAGAATGAAGGTATTGAACTGTGTTTATTAGAAATAACTTAATGTCTTGAAGTGGTATAGTCTGTGTTCAGCTTAAAATCAAAGCCATTGACATTTTTGTAGTTCATTTAATATTTTTGGACATTTTGTTTTCTGCCAAAATTTCTGCCACAGTGTATTCATGTAGTCTGAAATGGAAACCCTATGGAAGCCTGAAATTGCACATTTGAACTTTGATTAGGTGATCTTGAAGGGAACAAGTTTAAAACCGACTAAAAGTCTAAAAAGAAAATCTAACCGTACATGGAGTCAGTGCTCGAGACATCTTCTGGCAATATAAGGTGACTCCAGCCCCTTGCAGTCCCCTCAGTTTCCAAGAGGCGCAATGTCTGATTTCAACTGTGGTCTCATTGTAGGTAGTTCAGGTCTATTCTGATATATCACTGTGCTGTGATATCGGAATGATGGTCATAGTTCACTTATGCAGTGTCAACAGGAATCTCTCAAGGACTGTAGGTTATAAGGTAAGAAGAAAGTGGCCTATTATTAACCCCTCTAACAAGTCCACCCTCAAAGACCAAGCATCCATGTTTTCCATTACGATCTTAATTCTGATTGCAATAATTACTGCAGAGTTTTAGGTGGCACCTTGGGAAATCAGATACATATTCAGCCTAGCCAGCTGACTTTACCACTGATTTTCTTGAATGTTTTGCTCTTGCTGGTACATACAATATTTTTATGTTAAAGCTCTAGAATTCCTATATTGTGAAATAATGTCAGTCAGTGTTCTGTAGGCCATTTTTACCCTGAGATTTCGGCATTGAGTTTGCTCTGAGATAAACAGCACTCCATCTTGGTCATGTTCCAGATATTTCACCAAAAGCTTTCTTTTTAGTTAGTATTATATATTTACTTGTATGCACTCGGTGTGATGAAGATTCAGGTTTTGCTCTTAATAGTAGTGTTCGGGTTGTATCAGAGGGGAAAAAAACAAAAGCATTGGTTTCAGAAATCTTCCTGTACATCCTCTGTTGTTTTGAGTATTTAAAGGAGAACTATGGGGTCAGTGTTTTTCCCCATAGTTCTCCTAAGGATAATGGGAGGACACAAACTAGCGTCCTCCCGTCACCCAAAGCTCAGTATTCTACGACAGCTCGCGGTATACTGAGAAGCCGCAGCCGGGACGGATCCCGACATTACTGTTGAGATCCACCCAGCTGCGTGATTGACAGCTGGCTCTGCTTATCTAGAGGCAGAGCCCGCTTTACCCGCCCCCTCTCCCGTCCGTTCCACCAGTCAGCACTGGAGGATCGGGGAGGGGGGGAATCCCTGCAGGGTGCCGTGAGTGACAGTCACTTCTCTCTGCAGGGACAGGATTGAGAAGTGAGCGAGCGACGGTATGTGTTCGCTCACTTCCCGATCTAATAAGCCGACCTGTGACAGTTTAATTGTCACAGGTCGGATAGAACTATGAGGCTGAGTGATTTTCACTCGCCTCATAGTTCTCCTTTTAAGGTGTGTACATGCTTCAGTATGTTTAAGACAATGCGTGCAGCAAAAACAAACATTATTAAATCATTCAGCAAACTTTAGGCAGCTTTATTGAGGCCTTTTACCTCTTGAGAATTTTGAACGCAAGACATATGGCCTTAAAATCTTCAACAAAGGCTGCCCATCCACCGTCCACCGCAATTACTGCCAAATGACAGCGCCTGTGTAAAATGACTCTTGCAGCTAGTCTGCAGGTATCATTGAGTAAATCAGTGTTTAGTTTCACTGTATTTACTATTTCATTCACATGTAGATCAATGGTGTGACCTGCATGTGAGGTTATTCAAAAAAATTATTTTTTTAATAAAATTAATTCCTAATGTAACTTTAGTTAACCCTAATCAGTCATTAACTCGATGCTCCCCTTAGTTATTTTTCTCCGCAATTTTTTTTTTTTCTTTTTTTCAGTGTTGCATAAGAAGAAAATGCACACAAAAATAAAAATGCCTTTTCTCCATTTGCAAATGACTTTGTCATGCTTTGTGACAGAAACATCATTTTAGAGTCATTTTAAAGGGGAGAAATGATAAAATAAAATCTATACTTTTTATTTACAGTAAAACTACTTGTGCTAACAATGGTCAAAACAGACATTTCTTTTTTTCTCTTTTTGTCAATATATTTCATATGCAATACATTTTTTTTACAATAAAATATTGCCAAAAGAAAGCCCCCCCCCCCCCTCCCCCCCCCCAAAAAATAACAATGTATGTATTACTTTATTTCTTTAAGTAATGACAGTAATCAGAAAATAACTGGGCCCATAATGGAAAGGTTTTCAGAGTTAAATTAGTGGACGCAGCCTTCAGCTCCAGTTTGAGGGTATTAAACACAGATCTATATGTGTTGGCTGTGACTTTATAGAAGCCGCCTATAAGCTTTGACCTTCAAGTAGTGCTAAAGCATCCCAAAGTTCTTTGCTTGCTGTGTGCATTGTTCGTACACAATTGTATACAACAGTAGAGGTTAGATTTAAATAAACCTCATATAGAAAGGGAAAGAAAAATCTATCCTTGAAACCAAAATAAAAAAACAAAAACCTCATGACTGTGGAGAAAAATTGTTATAGAATATGTCATTAGGGAAAGCAGGGGGATACTGACTAGCTGAATGCATCAAATAATTCCTTTTCTGCGGTGTGCAGTTTATTTGTAAATAACAAATCAAGGTGCACCCCCAAGTCCAATGATACTTTTTGTCTGGTTTGGGCTAAGTATAGATTGTCCTTTATACTGAATTTTGTTTCTTAGTTAATAACCAATGCTTCATCGTCAATGGAAAATGCTTGTTATTCCTTTTGAGACTGTATCATCTTGAGGACTTCCATAGATATGATGTCATAATCATCAATTCAATAATACATGTTCCCCTTTGCAAGAAAATAGAAAAAACTCACTGCCCTGAAAAAGCTTTCATCTCTCTCTCTCTAAATGGGAATCGTGTATAGCCTATTGCAAAATATATTTGAAAGGTCAGTCCACCAAAGGTGGTATATCAACTGCAAGTCGAGTCTGGTGTGAGGAATAACTTGCAAGCTTATTTCTGGGAACTCCAGCTGTGAGATCTGACTCTGTGATCTGCCCCCTGATAGTTATGTATTACAATTGTTCCACTGATGTTCTGGTCTTGCTTCATTGTAAAGTTGTAAACATTGCAAGGTACATACATTGTTCTCTGAAGCAGTGTCAATGTGTTTTTTGTTTTTATCATGGGCTTTTTATGGAGACTGCATATAACAGTGCTGCATTATACATCCAGAAACTTGCCATTAATTGTTGTGTAACTTTTCCCAGCGGTACACGTTACTCTAATTTGCTTTCCAGTTTTGTATCTTCTAATTGATTCATCTGGGTTGATTGGTACGAAAATACTTTTTCATTTTGTTCCACTTGTAATATAAAAGTATTGAACAAATAAATTAAAAGATAAATTATAACAAAACCGTTCTGGTCTTCATTTCTGTTTTGTTTTCTCCATTGACTTTACTTTGGCTGGATATGTTTTGGCCGTAGCTGGTCCAAAGAGTCAAAGTATAGACATTTTTTTTCAGATGGCTCTGAGGATCCACATGAAATGATCACAATCGCATGATTCGTGATGACATTTCATTATTACCTTTTCTTTAATACCTTCATAGTATATTTTATATCTTACAAAAGTGTCTGTAGATATCTGGATAAAATATGGATACATCTGGATTGGTCACAGAAGCTACCACTGTAGTCACCAGGACAGAATCTCTTTAATAAGAGACACAGACAGGCCATTTTTAATAGATGTGGGAGTGGTTGGAACCCTAGTCCATTTTGTATTGCTGTGTTTTTGTTGGAGATGTACGCATTTCTTCTGTGCTTTTTTGGGACAGGGGGAAACAATAAAAATTCCGACCAATGTTCTGACTCTTCCCCATATAACATAATATAATTCTTCAATAAATTATGTATAAAAGAAAGAAATGTCTGATCTCCACTCACCTCCTGTTCCCGTGGCTCAAAAATTTGGTATTTTCTTGCACTTGTGGTAGCAGAGGAAACGGGATAAAGTAAAAATATTGACACTTTGGGCCCAATTCTGGACATCTTCACTTAGGGGTGTACTCACTTTTGTTGCCAGCGGTTTAGACATTATATGAGCCTTCCCAACCCACTTCAAAAACATCCAAACATTTTAAAAAAAATTATATGCATAGACTTTATCCAGTTTCCTCTGCTACCACAGAAAGTGCAAGAAAATCCCAAATTTTTGAGCCACGGGAACAGAGGTGAGGGGAGATCTCCCAATGCTGCTTTGGTTACAACAGTTTTATAAATGTGGATTTCTTCTCACTTCATGTTACAGCTCTGAGACAAAAATTGAAGGGAAATCTGAATGGGACACAGCAGAAAATAACTGGGGGTTTAACCTACTCCTTACTATGTCTCAAACTGTAAAAAGTGGCTATGCATACATTTTATTTCACTACATTTAATAAATAATGATCATTATGGGAAATAACACATGTGCTATAGCTTAGTTAATGGAGCCTATCATTTTATCAGCATGAGGTCAAGCAGTTGGCAAAGCAGGATGTCAGACTTCATTTGACCTCTCACCTCTAAATCTCAGGCATACAATTATGTTTAGATGGAGTAAGCTGAAGAAATGGGAAAATAGAAAAGTTTGCAGATATATGACCGTTTAATACTAAAAATGTAGATTCTTGTATAAACACATTTGTGACTTTTTGTTTTAAAAAGCTGATTGCATTTACATAAATCAGCAAAAGTGAATAAATACTATAGCTCTCCAATTGGCCACAGGCATGCGATGGGAACTTGAGAGTGCTCCATCTCTTTGTCCCCGCACACAGTGTTTCTTTTTCTTTACAGCACCTGTTTACTCTACAAAGAGGGCACTGCATTAGTACTAATCAGACCAGGACTTTTGGTCACTGTGCTGTCCTTCCTTTCCTTATCTGTATGCCCCATAATTGGTCACATGACACTGTATTGCAACACCCAGTTTGTGGGGCAAACTGGATGCTGTACAGAAAAATCAAGTGTGTGCAGGTACTGGGAAGGTGGTTTCATGTCATATATACATATATTCATGTCATATATACAATGCATGCTTATGATCAATGTCCCTAGGCACACCTAAATGATGACGGCCTTTTGTACAACCCCCAACCCTTAATTAACATATTTTACCAAAAACATTACTGGCATAATGTGCTAATAAAGGAAGCATGCTGTCTGCTTAATATGCAAGGCTATACTTTCACACTGCAGCCTACAAAACAAGATCAAGGAGAGATTTTCATGTTTCTAGAACTAAAGTGAGTTTTCTGACATTATCCAACATCATTTGTACACACTTCTGCCTACAGTTTGTTTTTTGTGCTGAAGCTAAAGCTTGAGGTGTTTAGAAGAG
>NW_017307134.1:331214-357592 GCF_000935625.1 Nanorana parkeri | reverse complement strand
AAACACATTATAACCTTTTAAAATGTGTACATTCTGAGGCTTGATACTACCCTCCTCTTAAACCCCACGCCCTGGGGACTGGCCCACTAGCACTATTACAAAAAATGTCAGTGCTGTCGTGTTTGCTGTTCTCCTTGGAGAGGCTCTGACATGAGGAAGATGACCGCAAGTAAAGCTCTGTCATTACCAAGATGGCTGCTTCCACTCAGAGAGTGTGTGAAGAACAAAACATGTTAAGAATATCATCTGCAGGGAGACCACAGGCAATACTAGGAAGCAGTCCTTTGCTTTCTTTCTGCATTTTTTGGCAGAATTTCCAGAGTTTAGTTTTTGTTTAAAGTGTATGTAAGCCCCAAATTTTTTCAGCATGTCTGATATCATTATGTCTCACTTTAGACAGTTTTTCCCTTTGTGAATCTGTTGCAAATGGGGGGGGCAATGGACGGAGCGCTGTCATGTTGGTTGGCCGAGCGGTGAGGAGGAGAAAAGCCGCAGCTTTCAGGACAGCCGAGCGGTGAGTAGAGCGGCCCCGCTGTCATCCTGTCAGTTTCAGGATGACAGCGGCTCTGTGCGTAGCCGAGAGGAGGATCGGTAAGTATCATTGATTTTTACCGATCCTTCGTGTGCAGCACAAACACTGGAGTAATCATCACTTCCTGTTCATTCATGGGGAGTAGCACTCACTACAAAGGCTTTCCCCATTCAGAAAGTGGTAAAAGTAACAATTTCAGGCACATAATAATTTGTTTGAGTATGTGCGGCGGACATGTTGGCCACCGTCACGTTCTGTGAATGCGAGCCACCATCTTGGAGGCGGGGAGCATGACGTTACATGCCGCCTTGCATGCGTGACGTCAGGTGGAGTCGCACGCCGATATATGCGCCGCCATCTTGGTGTATACCTAGATATACACCAAGATGGCGGCGCCCAACACATGCAGTGTTATATGAGGTCAAGCGCCCTGCCTCCAGAACACGCCAATGGCTGAATCCAAAATAGCATAAAAATGTGTTTTGTTTGATGAAACAAATGAAAAAGTTTTTAGTTTTCGTTCATTCCATCTGAAATTTATTTTTAGTCTTTGCACTTGTCTAATAATGTGTGTGTTTATTTTTTATTCTTTTTTTTTTTTTTTTTTTAATATTTTGTTTTTTTTTTTTTTTTTTTTTTTTTTTTTTTTACTGTTGGGGGGGCGTCGGGGAAATATTAGGGGTCTAAACAGACCCCTGACATTTACCTTTTAAAATAGAAAAGAAATTAAGGACACAAAGTCCTCAATTTCTTTTTCTGCATCCTCTGTTCTAAATTAATGGAGAGCACTCAGTACAGAGGCTTCCCATTCATTCAGACACTGATGATAGTAAATCCATTTTTCGTATATTCGGACATATAGTAATTCATTAATTTAACATGCAGTCTAGGTTTTATATTCTGCTTTTTATTTGTACTTTTCTAGATACACCTACTTGAAAAAAGGGTCGGCATGACAACCTGATACGTTATTTTTATAGACTCTATTTTAGTTTGACATTTATTGTTTACCACTTGTTTACCTTCTGTTGTTTTATGTAATAAGAATACTTATATTGTGCCTACAAGTTTAATACCTTTTGAATAAAAGTTTTATTTTTATCATACTTTTTAATATGTTTCTTTGGGGCTTAACAAAATAGGAGTCTTTATTGGAAAAAATGGGTGTGGTTACTAAGGGGCGCTGTAAAGCTTTCTTGCACAGGGCGCCTAAAGGCCTAAGACTGGCCCTGACTGGTGGCAAGAGTGCCCATCTTCCTCAGATGCTAAATTCTTCTCCCCCCCGTATTAGTTAAATGTCTCTTTAATTTATCCATTCTTACACTATAAATGCCCAGGCCCCTCAAGCTTGGCTTCGAGGCCATCTGCAAGGTCTGGAGCTCATAGTCCACCAAATCCTCAGAAAAACTTTTCTTGGCATGAAGGTCCATCCCCACTGTCCAGAGTGGTGGGTTGTTCATTAGATAAAACCTTACAGACTTGCCATCAATGAATAACTTACCAACTCATCAATTTAGATGTTGGCCCATAACCATAAATGATTAACCAGCGACTACAGTGGGGCCAAAATGGTTTAATAACAAAATGATGCCTTTATTATACTTTTATGAACAACTTCAGAATAAAAAAACCCAACAACTACCACCAAATTAAAATGACAACGTTGTCATCATAAAAAACACAGCTCAAGTCCAAACCATACTCACACTGTGTGCACCAAGTTCTAGATATAAATGTATTCCACTCAAATACAAATCACACTACCCTTTAAAGGTACACTGACACAATACCTGTTTGCCCAGTTTCACTCCAGACCTCTAGAATGCAACATTTGGTTGTCATGGGACAATACAGTCCAGTCCTTGGACAGACATATTTTTGTGGCATCAAGGACAAGGTTGTCCCTAGCTTGGTGGCTGAGGATTCCAGCTCTGGAATCGGAGAAGTCCTTCTTTTCTGTCTCTTGTAAGATCCTCAGGATAGATGCCAGCCCCTCTGGCTTGTTTCTTAGTGTGCAATTCCACCTGAAGACGGCAATGTAATATAATTGGCTCACAATAACAGAATCTTATGTCTCTTGATGGACGAGAAAGTAGGCAGGGTTTTAGTACTCGCTGTAAAATTCTTTTCATGGACTCAGGCTATGCTCCTCTGTGTTTATGTTCATGCTCTCGGTAGTTCTTTGCTATTAACCCGTAGGAAGATTTATCCTGGGCTGGCCTACAGTTATTTTCTTTTTGCCAGTGACCAATCCTCCTGTAAGCGACATAAGAAATACTTTGTGTCCCTCAATGGACTCCAAGGAAAGGATTTTACAAATCCCCTTTATGTTACTTTGAGATGCTGATCAACGTCTTGCAAGTTTATCCTTGCCCATGATGAATCACACTAATTGTGTGTCCCACACGGGAGGATGGATGGAGCATATTGATTTATATCTAAATAATCTTGTGCATCCAACACTTACACTTGTGTTCTGGTACTACGATATGGTAGGAAAAAAATGGATTAAATGCTTGGTTAGTTTTCGTTTTCAGTCCTTGTAAACATTTTACACATTAACTTATCATGTCAATGTCCACCAAGATAAAGCAATAGGTAGATTAAAAAACCGAATGACTTTGAACTCCTCTATCTGCCACCAGCATATTAAGATGTTGACCTGTGTCCTCCATGCTTGTGCAATGTAATTAATACTTCTCATTCATTTCTGGTGCAGCTTAGCAGAGGGGATTTGTTACAAACTTAAATACTTGTCTCAGAAGCCTCTGATGAATAAAGCCATTGCCCTATTGCTTGTACATGCCCTGCGGCTGCTTCCTTCGGGAGTGTCTGTGACAAGTGCTTAGCTTTGTGACACATTTCCTTTAAGAAAAGAAAGGCATGTTAACACTTATAGCTTTAGGTGACCATGTAGCCAACATTATTGAATACATGGTCAAAAAGGAATGTCTACTCATAAAAATATGAAATGGGTTGAGTAAAGATTTGGATATTTCTTGTTTTTGTGAATGAGGACCCATTTTGAACCTTTCTCCTGCAGATATTAGAAATGAGCGTCAATGGAATGTAATTGCAGGAGATTACCACTAGATGCTCTCATAGTAAAGATGTTTACACATGCAGTGTAGAGTATGTATATATTAAAATCTTTTTTAAGAAATAGGTTTTTGTTTTCAGTTTTGTATTTAAACAGACTAAACTTGCCAAGTTATATGCTCTGTTAGTGCAAAATGTTAGCGTTTTTATGTTTTAATATGTTTTATAGCTATGTGTGACGGGCCGAAGGCAGCCATATGAATGAGCCGAAGCCTCTTTGGCTACTCACTGCAGCCGTGTACAGCTTTTCTTAGCCGTACATCGTCTGCATTCTGCTCACTTTACCTCCCTTCGGCCGAACAGCCTCAGCGCGTTTGGCTGAACCGAAAGGAAGAGCCGTTCACCTCAGCTGATGCAACATCTGGATCGGCTCAGGTGAACCGATCCAGATGTTAATTTTCAGGTTAATTTTCTGCTGTTCACCCCTATTCTCCAAGGGGCTGAACAACAGAGAGTGCATCCGAATTTCGTTATCAATTATTCTGGTATGTTCGGATTTGTTATTTCTGTCATTCAGAAATTTGGATACATGCTAATGTCCGAATATGCAGAAGTTCGTATGAAGGTCAATTCGGTTTGAAAAGAATTGCACATGTTTATTAAAAAGTTTGGTGGCTTCCTTTATCTACCAAACCTGGGCAAGGGCTATGGTCTGGGCCAATAACAGAGAGGAGATGTACAGCGTTCCCCATGAGGCTGCAGTTTTCTAAATAGATTAGAGCTACAGCCCCCTGAATCTAGGTGAATAAAATCGGTCAGAAGCACAACACTTTGAGGTCAGGGCCGAGCACTGGGAGCTAATTTTTGTTACTTAGGTCAAGAATTCCCAATTTTCTGCTGGTTTCCTCCATGAAAGGGGTTAATGCTGTGGGACTGAGTGCTGATGTAATTCGCTGGATGGAGAGTCATGTGCGCTCTGCACTGCCTTTCCTGCCGCATTAAGGAAGCATCTCTCCACTGCTCCTGCTTGCAAGAGCAGCATTGAACTACAATCTCTGAACTGTTGCTGCTGCCTGCCTACAATGATTTTGGTCACCTCCAGCCATCTGACCCTCATCTGCTACTAGCTGTCCAGGGTTTGTGATTACCTGAGGTCTTGCCCCACGCCCTGAGTTTTAAATTGCTTTACTGCCATGTGACCACAACATATCTGATTATAGACATGGGGTATAAACGTGCTTCTGTGATGGGTACCCCAGCTCACACTCTGCTAACAGCTCTGGTGCCTCCCCTTGTAGATTCTCTATCTGATTTATCAACTGCTTTAGCTGTGTCTTAGTCGCAAAGGCTGTGTCTGGCTCTGTGTCACTCCAGTCTTTTACTGATTCGCTTTGCCCTGAGGAGTCCTTGTCTACCGCTACCATTCTCAAGTTAAAAGAGACCATTTTTTTTTGGGATCCACAAACAAAGAGACCATTTTGGCTCTTATCAGCGTCTCTTATCCAGGCTTATTCAGGAGCCTCTCAATTGTTGACTGCTGCACGTGCACTCATATTTGTGGTTATCCTTTTAACTTTCCCTGAGTACATTCCCCAAGAGATTCCCATTTTGAATTAAACCTGAAGCCCTGATGAAAGGGGTCTGTGTTTGCCCCCCAAAACATGTTGGAAATTTGATGCTTTTATTGTTACCAATAAAACCTCCTTTGGATGCTTCTTCGTTTGGTGGTGCTTCCATTTTTTTCTTCCAACCTATTGTAGATCCAGCAGTGTCCCATCTTAACAACGTGGACACCATACTGACCGAGAATGTCTTTAAGGACCCAATCAGTAAGTAATCAGAAGGCCTCACTTGAAGCCTGCCTCTGTGGGCCCTGCTCTTCACCCTATCTTGGCTCTGATTTTGCTTTGCAATAAATAACTGGTCCAAAACTAAAAGGGACCTCATCACTGCTGAGGATATTCCCTTGCATATAGAATGCATAGAGCAAATTCTAAATTTCAGTTGTGGTGGTCTGCTGGAAGTTTTCTTTCTCATATCTTGCATCTTGGGTTTTCTGTCAATACACATGCGTAGGGCACTTGGGTTAACATGCTGGCATGTAGAACCTGCGTTTAAGAATCATATCCCCATGATCTCTGAGAGACATACGTTTGGTCCAACTCTTGATAACACTATCAAGGATGCCACTGGTGAAAAAAGCACACAGCTTCATCAGCAGTAAAAGTCTAAGGCACAGTCTGTGAAGTTTCATTCTTTTTTTATTATACCAATCGTGAAACATACCCATCCAGGTCCCTAAATCTTGGCTTATACTCCATCCATAGGGTCTGGGGCTCAAAGTATGCCAAACCCTAAGACAAACCTTCCTCTGCAGGAAAGCACACTCTCACTTTTAAAAAATTGGGGAGGAGCATGTGTTACCTTTGTGGACATTTAGACAGCTTGCATCCACTGCCTGCAATCTAAAGATTTTGGGAGACCTATCCATAGCTGCAATAAACCCTGAGGAAGGGAGTTGTGTCTCCCCCTGAAAATGCTTTGACTGTTTGATCAACACAATTGTTAAACTTTTTTTATGGATTCTAACATTGTTTTGGTCTGGCACTCTTCTGCTTTCTGTCCCTGAACTGCTCCCAGTACCTATTGGAAAATGTGTGTCTTTGAGCTTTTGAACCCTACTCTATCTGCAACTTAAGTTAGGTTTATTAGGAGGCATAGCAAGAGACTCTTAGGGCCTCTGAAATAGACTCCAGATTTGCACTCCCTAGAAAGACTGATTCATTTTGTACTGAAGAACAGGTTGTCCCTGGCTTGATGACTCAGGAATCTGGCTCTGAAGTCAGAAAAGTACTTTCTGGAAGATTCCCACAATGGATGCCAGCCTGGTGGGCGGGGGATGAGTCCTGGGCACCCTGTTGGTGAAGGGGATATGGTTGCTGGAGAAATCTCATCTCTTGGGGGGTCAACATAGTGGGGCTTTGAGCAATTTGTCTCTGCAGCATTGGACCATCCAACTGTAATCAGATCCAGATTCAGTCCGACACCACCACAGCAGTGGCATATGATAATCAGGAAAGAATCAGAAGTCTCGCCGCTTCAAGAGAGCTGGAACAGATCCTGTCCTAGGTGGAACTTCTCTTTCTAGCCTTGTCCGCAGTTTACATCACAGGTGTAGATAATTGGCAGGCAGACTTCCTCCGCCAGCAGCATCTATTCCCAGGGGAGTGGTCTGTACACCCGGAGATGTTAGAGGATCTGAGTTATAAGTTGGGAACACCAGATGTGGACCTCCTGGCCTCTAGGTTGATAAACAAAATGGGCAGGTTTGTCTCAAGGTATAGGGATCACTGGTTAAGTACACCCTGATCTATGGCTCTTTGAGCTACAGTCACTCCCCAATTCTGCCTGTTTGTGTATGTTTTCTTTTATGGCCACCCCTTAGTTGGACTGCTTTTAGATGTCCCAAAGGTGAAAGACTGTGTCCTTCAATGGATGGGAAAGAAAATAGTATTTTTGAGTATTTTTGCTGTAAAAATCTCCAGATTTATAAGGCTAAAATGCTATTTTTTGTTAAGGAGTCACCCAAATGATTTACCAGATATACTGTGTTCAACAGCCTGGACGTGAGATAAAATGATTACTTTAATGGTAAATAAAGAAAATTATCCTGATTTGAAAATGTACCAGTAAACTATTGTTATGAATGACATAGATAATAGCACTTTTAGTTCAACAGAGGCTGTAGAGACACACCAATGATGGGAAATTAATGACTCTTTATTTCTTAATGATTCATTAAGGTATTGATATTGTTTAGTTATCAATTTCATTATACTCCTATTTTTTTACCATTTGTTTTTAGAATTTGTCCTTTTTCCTTGCATTCTAAATAGCCGGAAAAATTGGTGCATCCAGTGGAGTCAGATATCCCTGACTTTGCCTTCTCCTTACATTGCAGTTAAGTATAGGCTTCAGTAAATAGCCGTTTCTTTAAACTGGCTTCACTAATTCTGGCTGGAATTGCTAGATTTGCCATATTGCCAGTCCAGGTCTGCTACGGTCTGTGCAACAATTACATCTGCACTAAGTGTTGGACCTGTAGAGGTGAGTTTATGATACACAGGATGACCAAGGCATAGGCTGGAAATCATGGGCCAGGGATTACTGAGGCTAATCAAAAGGTAAGTGTATATCATTAAAACAATTCATCAATGTTCCCTTCTTGTTAAATGAATGTTCATTTCCCACTTAACCTTTTACTTTTTTATTTGTTTATGTTTTGAAAATATTTAACTTCATACTACCCATTACCCTTTCCCACTACTCTTTTAGTTTAGTTTTTCTCTTTTTAATTATTTAATCTCAATAAAGCATCTGTGCAGTCGCTCTTGGAATTAATTTTTGGTCTGAAAGTCCCTATAAACCAACTAGATCTTTTATGAAGTAGGCAGTCTATGGAATAAAATGCCAAGTCAAGCCACATAAATGAATGAGGACGGTAGTGTGCACATATGCATTTATTTTAGTGCAAAGCTAACAATTTAAATAGCGTCCATATTGATCAAAGGTCAAAATACACTTTTCCTGCATATATTTCTAAGAATGTGCTCTTCTGCATATAAAGGCCCCGAGGCATCTTCTTCTGCGCCATTTAAACATGTAGATGTATTTACTATTGCAGTTAAATTTTGATGTCTCTGTCTTAGAATTACATGGAATGCAATGTTTTCTTCATACATATTGCATGTACAAATTTTCTCTTACTTTCTGTTCCAATGACAATTGTCACTAGGACAAATGGAGAGGGTGAATCTCCTTAAAGAAGACACAGATAGCAATAAAAAACAGGAGATGATAGAGCCGCTCTAGATGCCCCATTATGTCTGGAGGATAATTTTATCTTGGCTGTGTTGGACGATATGCTGTTATTTTTGTCTGACATGGCCTCATCTTTATCAGCAACAATTGCAATAATCACTAAATGTGATAACTACTCTAGTTAATGCATCAATTGGGATAAACCCATATTACTGCCAGTAGACCTCCTGCCAGATAGCATCGATAGGTATAGTATACCACTAATGGTTGTGTCTTCCTTCAAATACCTGGGAGTAACGATATATCAGCACGGATTACAGAATTTAGAGATTTGAATGTTAAACCTTTACTGCAGCATTTTAAAGATTAAAATAAGAGCTGGTGCATATACCATTGTCAGTTGCTGGTCGTATTAGTTTATTGAAGATGATTTGGATGCCTCAACTTTTATAGTTTTTGCATAACTCTCCATGTTGGGTTCCAACTAAGATCTTTAAACAAATAAATTCTATATTTAGAGATTTAATTTGGAAGAAGAGAAACTCAAGGATCCGCAGTATCCTAAAGACCAAGGGGACTTTGTGGTACTGAACCCGTGGTTATATTTTCTAGCTTCTCAGTTACAGCATTTGGCTGAGTGGGAGAGGCTGGAAACTTTAAATCCATCATCAGGCCCGGCGCTACCGCAAGGCAAGCGGCCGCCTGAGGGCACTGCAGGGTGAGGGCGGAAAAAACAGGGCATTTTGACAAGTACTTGTATGAAAAATGCAACTTTGCCTGTATAGGCAAAAATCCTAGCACCGGCCCTGCCAATCATATATGATAGTGGCGTCCTTCTTTAGGGAACTGGACCCCATATGGGTGCTGGAAACCACGATATACAGGTGAAACTCAAATAATTAGAATATGGTGCAAAGGTAATTGCAGTAAGTGCTGCAAAAGGGGCCCAAACCAAGTACTGAGTACATATGCATGCTTGTACTTTTCAGAGGTCCGATATTGTTCTATGTACAATCCTTGTTTTATTGATTGCATGTAATAATCTACTTTTTTGAGGTTGTGGATTTGGGGTTCTTGGGGTTTTCATGAGCTGTAAGCCATAATCATCACAATTATGACAAATCACGGCTTGAATTATCTTGCTTTGCATGGAATGAGTCTATCTCATATATTAGTTTCACCTTTTAAGTTGCATTAGTGAAATAAATGAACTTTGCACGATATTCTAATTATTCGAGTTTCACCTGTACATGGAGAAAGGTTGGGAGCTGCTTCTATGATTTTTCTAAAAAAAAAAAGTGCCACAATAAAGAAAATTCTAGATATAGAGGGCTATACTAAATACAATCCCCCCATGGGGGAATGGTCAGTTGCCAGAAGTAGCTAAACTGCAGGGTTTTTGTTCCTGGGAAAATGTGGGAATAGATACTTTATCACAGCTATACTCAGAAAGAGTTTTAAAAACTATGGATCAATTACCGTATTTTTCGCTCCATAAGACGCACTTTTTTTCCCCCAAAAGGAGGGGGGAAATGTGCCTGCGTCTTATGGAGCGAATACCTATCGCCCGACACCCGGGACATGCAATTTCGGGCGCCGGGCGAGTAGTTTCTTTTTGTACATTCAGCCCTGCTCCTGACAAGCAGAGCTGAATGTACAGTGGGAGCCGCTGTTCGTTTAACACAAGCGATCTAAGTAGATCCCTTGTATTAAATCAAGCGGCGGCGGCATCGGCGATAGTGTCCGCCCCCCGCCAAGGTTTTCTGGGTCCCCCGTTCCTCTGCGTGACCCGTCACGATCCGCCATAGGAGCTCACCATAGAGCCCATTGAGCAGACGAAGAACGACGTTCTTCGTCTGCTCTGTGTGATTACTGAGACAGCGCCACCTGTCTCAGCAGTCACTAACTGCAGCTTCTGTGACAGAATTTCTGTCATAGAATTTCTGTCACAGAAGCCATGCGTCCTATCGTCCGGAGCGTCTTATAGACCGCAAAATACGGTAAGTATTGAATATAGGTTAGATCGCAAAATGTTAATTCAATATTTGCATTTAAGGCATGCATTATCCGCACAAAACCTTACTTCATCAATCTATATAACCCCGTTTAAATGATTTACTATTCAGAAGGTATTTGAAAGGAAATACTCAAAGCAGTTCAGTATGTCTCTCTACCCCCCTCACACAGATTGACCCAGCTGTTTATTTTGCACAGAGTATATGATACTCCACAGTTCCTGCATAAAATTGGACTATGCACTGATTGCTGTTGTCCAAGATGCAAACAACATCAGGGTAATCTTCTACATTTGATGTGGAGATGTCTAAAACTTAAAAGATACCGGCCGGGTTAAGAAATATTTCTGATATGTTACTCTGCTTTAAGCATCGTGCGAAATTGAAAACTGGTGGTGGAGGAAGTTTATGTCTTTCTTTTTTACTATGGTTTATTCTGTTATTATGGCTGATCCGACTAACGTATGTTGGGTTTGGCGTTGATGTATTATTTTGGGAAAAAAGCACAAATATCTTAACAAAAAAAAAAAACCAACAGAAGTTCTAACCCTTCTCTACTCAATCCAAAACAAGAAAAAAGGATTTAGGATTTAAATAATTTTTTTGCTTGGCTACTGTCCGCACTACGGTGACAGTGCAGGGCCGTACTGCAACCTGATTGACAGCTGGCTCTGCCTCTCTAGAGCCAGAGCCAGCTGTGCCTGCCCCATCCCCTGTCTGTCCCTCCAATGAGCGCTGGTGGAACAGAGAGGGGAGAGGGAAATCCCCGCAGGGAACGGTAATTGACAGTCACCGTTCTCTGCAGGGGGAAGATCTGAGCTGAGCGATCAGATGTATTTGATCATTCAGTTCCCGAGCTATAGAGTCGCTTCAAACTATAGGGAAGAGTATATTTTACTCTCCCAATAGTTCTCCTTTAAATAAAATCTATTTTGCTTTTTTCTAGTATGGATTTGAAGAACAGTTGCTTTATCAAATGCAGACCTATTAAATATTCAGGGTTCTTAGTGACTTATAAAATTGAACATAGTGTGATTTGGTTAAGTATCTTCCAGCAGGTTCAGCTAGTTTAGCTTGTAATCCGAAGTGCACTGTGCGAGAGGCTAGACTACCTATTGAGCACAAAGAGCTGGCAGTTTGCTGTGCGATTTCCTATTTAGAGCACTTTGAACAACTTGTTTTAAAACAGCTCTTTTTTTTTTTTTTATATATCGGGTACAAAACAACAGTCTGCATCAGACATCTGAGGATAAGATTGGAAAACATGGCCACTTTTGATGATGTTTTGGAGGAAATTGGACAGTTTGGCTTGTTTCAGAAGCAGTTGTTTTTTATTATGTGTTTTATCTCGGCTGTGTTCAGCCCAATATATGTGGGCATTGTATTTCTAGGATTTGTACCTGACTTCAGATGTAATATTCCTGCAGCTGCGGAATTAAGTAGAACATGCGGTTGGAGCGTTGAAGAGGCAATTAATTACACGTTTCTCCTTCCAGATAACTCTGCAGATTCCTTATACTTTAGCCAGTGTTTTCAGCATGACGCAGACTGGAACTGGACATCTCTCACTTGCACAGACCCAATCAGGAATCTAACCTCATATAATAGTAACAACATGCCTGTTACCAGCTGCACTAATGGTTGGGTGTATGATACTACAGGATCATCTATAGTAACAGAGGTAAGAGGTTTATATGGAATAGTAACATTTATGAAAAATATTTTTTAGAACACGCAAGCTTGTGCTTGTAAAAAAATCAATCGCCAAGCCATGTGTCAATGCTGTCCTGCAGGGGAGGCACTGTCAAGATTGCTATAGAAATCATTGCTGCAGTCAAGTGTTGCAAATATATTATAATTTGTTAAAGTATCTGCATAAAGCACATACTGTACTTCCATAACTACCTATCAGTATTATGTAATTTGGCATATGATGGGAATATTGAATTACTAGACATTTTCCATACTAAGAGCAACCTTTGGGATCTTCAGACATGATTAAAGGTGAATTCCATACAAAGTATTAATTACTTATAATACTCTCTCTTCTATCCCTTGGAAGTATTATAAAAGTTTATTTTTATTTTTTACTTCTGTGCCTCCTATCTTCCTATTCTCTCCTTTTTGCAACCCAATGATGTCATGACAGGGCTCAAATCTTGCTCTTTTCAGCCGCCGCTAGTGGGCGGAGTCTTAGGTGTTACTGTAGGTGTGATGAGCAGCTGGACAGGTGGGGTTGTGGGTGGTTGCATAGAAAGTGACCGGGGGTTTTCTATTGACTAGGGCGACCTCTGGGCCCACAGAATAAAATGTTGAGGGAATTGGTAGCATACTATGATGACCACTTTGGATCCAATCTAAGACTAGTATAATTTTTTTAACGGAACACAAATGAATTGGTCTAAAAACTGTAATGTCACAATGTGATGACAAAAAAATAAAAGACTAATTAAAAATTAGCTAAATTGTACATTGTTCCAAAACTGAAAAATGCATAGAATTATCATCTCATATATCAAAGGAGACCCAGGGCACTCAGTAGAAGATATCTCTCTCTCTCTCTTCTCTCCTTATTTTTATTTTACTTGAATACAAAAAAGCCTGAAGATAGGAATGCACTGTTATACAATCTGTATGGTGGAATTTCAAGCCCTGCCCCTCAGCCATTGCAACCTCATCCACATTCAGGTCAAACCAGGTTGTCAACTCCTGAATGGCTTCTATGAATTTATAGAGAAACTAGTATGGAAAAAGTAATATCAACCTTACTTACCCTAAGGCCAAACAAATTGGTAACTAGGGCAGAGGGTTAAAGACGGGCGCTCTAGTGGGAGTATTTTCTGTACAGTTCCAAAGTATAAAAGGCTAGCAGATAAGTCAGATCCAGCTTACCAATGTGCGTTTGATGCAGGAAATTCCAGCACTTAAATCTCTCTGTGCTGTCAACCAGTCAGATTCACCTTTTCATGTGTTAAGCTGCAGTGGAAAAAATAAAATAAAATTCGAACTAGTTTTTACGGGTCATCAGGAAAACATCACATTTAATTAGACAGTTCCAGTGGGCATCTTATAGCAGCCAATGCCATCCCAGTGTAATGGGTAGGGTACAAATCACAAATAATATTATAATTATTAGCCCAACTGCTATTAGAGATCAATAAGCCATGAACTGCAATAAAGCTAACCAAAACGTTCCTTTATTTAGTTTAATCTTGTGTGTGAGGACTCATGGAAGTTGGACCTTTTCCAGTCAATTGTGAATGTTGGATTCTTTCTTGGCTCTCTGTTTATCGGATACATTGCAGACAGGTAGGGGTCTATGTGCAAGATGTCTGTTAGGTGTACTGTGAACATTATCAATCTCTTTTATATTGCAAGTCTTACTGTAACTGTTTCTGGTTTTTTTCTGTGCTCTAGAAAACTGTAATAACTGTGATAACTCTAATCTGTGTCTCCAGATTTGGTCGCAAGCCATGCCTTTTAATTTCTCTCCTCATCACTGCTATTTTTGGTGTCCTTGTGGCATTTGCTCCAACTTATCCATGGCTGGTTACCTTCCGCTTTATTCAGGGCTTAGTCAGCAAAGGCAGTTGGTTGTCAGGATATATTTTGGGTAAGTTAGAACATTTAAATACAGATCTGCTGTTTTGTAGCAGACATAATGCTGTAAATAAAAGGAAGCCAGGGCCTAATTATGTCTCAAGTATTAATTCATAAGCCTATTTTTTGAACTATAACATCAAGTTGCATGCAGGAATCTAAATACAGTGGGACAGGTTAAAAAGTATTTCATGTGCATAGTGCCAAATTGACATACAGGAAATTCTAAATATTATGAACCTAAACTTGGTTGTGAATACCCTTCTTGCAGAGAAGACCTGACTCTCAAACTGTGCTCTAATTCATCCCAAATGTTTTCAATAGGGTTGAGGTCAGGCTATGTGCAGATCACTTAAGTTCCTCCCAACCAAACTACTTATTAAACCTGTTTTTATGGACCCTGCTTTGTACACAGTGGCACAGTTATGCTCAAACAAAAAAAAGGCCCTCCCCATACTATTAGAACAAGGTTGGAAGAGAAAACCTTGTTGATGAACAGACTGTCTATGACAGAAGAGACTGTAAGAAGAAAGTGTCATAAAAACTTCTTGCTGCCATTCACCATTTTTGTTCTGTATACTGAGCCACACATGCACTACACCTGGTATGCCGAGATGAAGTAACTACTCTGTGCATGCATGGGGGTTACATCATTGGGGTCCAGTCAATCAAGCAGCCAAAGACTCGAAACATGGAAGATCAAACCGAAGATAGAAGCGCCAGTGATGGAGCAGGTAAGCTACCATAATGTACTAATATGCTTTGCAAACTAGCACATTATGACTAAAAGCTCCAGCCCCCCCTCTACTTTTTTTTAAAGTAATGCTGTACTTCCGCTTTAACTGAAGTCAAACAGGGAAAATCTAAAACATTCTTGATCTACAAATAGTTAAAAATAATAATTACATTGTAAGATGCAATACTAAAAATGCAGCATTTCAGATCATTCTTACCATTCTTACCACATTCTAGTTGCAGAGTTTGTTGGCTTGGACCACAGAAGAACTGTCGGAATTGTATACCAAGTTGCATTTACAGTTGGACTTCTGGCACTTGCAGGAGTGGCTTATGTCGTTCCTAACTGGAGATGGCTTCAGCTGGCGGTCACTTTGCCAAATTTTGTGTTCCTGACATATTACTGGTAAACTTCTGCCATGATATATCTTAAAAAAACAGCTTATATCAAATATGAAACATAGCACATTAATATGCAAAGTAAATTGAGTAAGCCTCTTAAATTACAGTGAATCTGACCTGGCTTAAAATTGCCTAGACTAACACCAAATGTTGAAGTAAAGGCACATTGTGATGTGTGAGGAACTTGTGTCAGTTATCTGTGTCCCTGTAGGACTCATTGGAGTTGGAGATGAATAATGGGAAGGGAGAAGGTGAAGTGGGGGGGGTGCTTAGCCACAAGAAGGGATCGCTGCTTGGAAAACAATTGGGCATAGACCAGTCCTAGAATCCAAGGAGCTCCACAGGGATCAATTTTCAGATTAACAGGCACTGGCTGTACTGTAGCCATGTCAGGTTCACATTCAACTTAACTTTCAACATTGAAGTTCCACCGTTCCATTCTACAGGGTCTCTGCTTTCAGAAAATATATGGTATTTTTAAAGTGTGTGCAAAATGAAAGGAAAAAAAATAGCTCCAGCAGCAAAAGAGTTAAATCAGCTAAAAACCTTCCAGGCATAAAAAAAAGGCGTGCAAAGTCTTACACTTAGTGTTCTTTAGAAAGCAGCAACATTTGGAATAGAAACGCCTGTCTCATGTCATGAGAAGGGCCCTTGCTCTATTCAACAGTCAACAGTCAAGCTCATGATGATGACTCAGCAGGGGAAGGGGGTGTTGGACCTCTGCAGAGAGTTCACTGCTTCCTCACAAAGAGTAAAGGCCCTTCTCTACAGAATGCTGGCAGGGGAAAGGATTTTCTACTTCGGTTATGTCTCCCGTTTAGAGAAGATTAACTGTAAGGCCTTGAACACATTTTTGATCCTCTACAGCTCTCAGTGGTGCTTCCACATCACTACTATCTTCTGCAGTGACCTGGAGGACAGCAGGAGGAACCAGTGAGAGCTGTGGGTGACCACAGAGATTAACACCCCCGAAAGTATTGGTTTTCCAGTGGACTTAGGGGGACCATTACTTCAGAGTAGCTTTAAGTGATGCAAGAGAAGAAAGCATCTGTTATCTTCTTTAGAGGTATGTACTTGTCTAATTATGTGACAAGGCCAAACAAAATAAAAGTTAGATTACAAGAGGTACATGCAAAAATTATTGTAAACACTTTCCTCTCCCACTGCTTGTCCTCCTTGACAAAACTCGATTGAAGAGCAATTGTCTAATGAAGTTACTTCAGAAACCCACACTTCTGGGAGTGTCAAACTCCTGTGAACCCCTTGCACACAATGGTCCTTCCCACCAACCACCCGCATTACTACAAGACCCAGTAGTGATGTATAAATTGGTGGGAGAAGACCATGAGTGCAGCAGGGGGCACAGGAGATCAACCCATATATTGTGGTTTCTGAAGACATTTCAGCCAACTTTAGTAATTAATCCTCCTATCCAATGCAGCTTCTGATGATGATGGCAAACCAGCAATTTGTAGCTGTCTAATTAAGTACTTTAGTCAGCTCCTGCAGCAATTCTGTATCTAGCTATAAACTGCCATTCCAGACAAACAGAGAGATATGTATCTACTACAGATCTCTGCTACACAGTTGCTAGCGTGACATATTAAAGTTTATTCATTACAGGTGTGTTCCAGAATCACCTCGATGGCTCCTATCCCAAAACCAGAAGGATAAGGCTAATGAAATTATTAAGCATATTGCAAAGAAGAATAAGAAACCTATACCGGTTACTTTAAAGGTGATGATATGTTTTTTTATTGTCCTTATGAAGAGACATATACAATTTAGAACAGAACTCCAGGCAAATTTACAGCCTCACTGATGTCAGATAGTATAGCTCTTGCTATACTTTCAGCCCGCTGGAAACGACAGCCATCCTGGAGGTGGTTTACACCTCATAAGAGTTAATTTTTTGTTACACAGCACAATTTTAATTAAAAAAGTTTGCCTGGACTTCCTCTTTAAGCTTGCCACATGGTGCTAAGCTCTGCTCCATATTATGTAACTGTTAAATGCCAGAGTCTCTATTGCTCACTGAAGTTTTATCAAATGATACATAAATTATGGGTGGCTGGGCTTAACAATGGAAAGGGGTGGGGCTTAATTATGGCTTGGGCACACTGGACCTGACATATATCACACATATTACTCAATGATTTGTATTCTGTTGGCTAGCTTTTTATGATTGGCCGTTATCTGATGGTGTCAGACTAGGGAGGAGGGCTGCTTTATATTTGGAGGTCGGCTGATATTTTGTTAAGATCACGTTCCCATCATAAAAGACTATTATTTTAATCTCATGTATTTGTGAGGATTGTATGATATGTATCTGTTTTTTTTACAATTTGTGTTATTGATTAAGCACTTAGCACTTTCCTTAGGGATCACATAGTGCTGCACTTTATATATTGATATAGTTGCCTAACTGCCCCTTAATTTCTCCCAATATTTGTCGACTTTCCTAAAAAAAAACCCCCAAAAAACGCCTTTCTATATTGAAGGGTCTGATGTATCCAAAATAGTGAAATATGTTGTCCGCACACCTTAAAAATTGTTATCCGCACATTTAGCTTAAAAATGTCATATTTTTTGACATTCTTGTAGCATAATGTGAAAACTGCAACATTTCAGAACCACGCAGGATTCCTTCATCAGGCAAAACGGGTTCCTTTGTCAGGCAATGTTTTGGAACCCTGCATGATTCCAAAATGTTGCAATTTTCACATGCTGCAAGAACGTCAATAAAGATGACCACTGTCAGAAGACTGGGAAAAAAAAGAGAAATAAGGTATGCAAAGAATACAAAGCCTACAATTATCTAGAAGTATTTCTAAAGGTGTGTTTGTTGTTATTTTAAAGATCTGGGTAAAGGTCCACTTTAAAGATTCCATAGGTTGCAGAGCCTTGCTTACATCCTACATTTATAAGCTCCAACGAAAACAAAAATGAGTGATAACAAGCTGGCTTATCATAACCGCATAGCATACGTTTAAACTACTCCATTGTAATACACAGATATTTATTCTATTTATGTAAGTTTACCCTTTTAATTACAGAGTCTAACTGGAAATGAAGACACTGGTTATAAACAAGTTCCGTCTTTTAAAGACCTGGTCAGAACTCCTCAGATAAGAAAACACACCTTCATTCTAATGTACATCTGGTATGATACATTTATCTGTAAAATAGATTTGTACATATTGTGAGAGGTTCAAATGGTAGCGCATTAAGGACGCAAACATCTTCTTTTTAGGGCTTCCCACCCACTTTTATTTAAAGGTTCACACAAGTTTTCCCTCACAGGGGTTTCTCCAACATAAGAACACAACATTAGCTTTGTCCTTAAGCAAAATACATTTTTTTAAAAGTCTCACCGACTTCAGGTTATTACTTTAAACCTCTCCCACCCAGGCTGCATCCAGCGCACTTACCACACAGGCTTCATCCAGCGCACTTGCCACACAGGCTGCATCCAGCAGACTTGCCACACAGGCTGGCTCCAGGATGGAGTCCTCCTGACTCCTGGACAGACACCTCATTTGTCCTCCAGCTGGAACCCTGAACATGAACCAGCATCCTTTTCATAACGGCTGTGCACAGGTGAACAATCTGGTGCTGGTGGTCACCACTAAAGCCTGGACCCAGGAATGGGGAGGTCATCCCTCCCAGTTCTCCTAGGAATCTCCCAGTTCCAGGGTCCCAGTTATAATTTAGAAAACCCAGAAAGAATTGTAAAGCCGGCTCTTTACTGGTAAAAGTACTTATGTCCTGGAACTGGCTGAGAGTCCTGGGTGACCATTTTGCCAAACTACATAGTGGCATTGCCACGCACTGCCACAATACCTACAGAATTATTTTGCAGTAGAAATAAACCTTTTTGTTATTTTCCATGCATAAGATTAAAAACAAGCTGATGTCCAGCAGATGAAACTTCTCATAATTGATGCAGCTTTGGTCCGGTGGAAGGAAAAAATAATCCACAGGCAACTGCGTAAAATTTTGCCACACAAGGAAAAAACAGAAAATACTTCCTGACCCCAAAAGGCAGCTGGCTCAAAATATTTCTCTAACAACCTATTGTAGCCATAACTTTGGATGTTATCAGCATCAAGAAAATAATCCTTTTTAGTTTCCATGATACAATTTGCCATTTAGTTTTCATGTGATCAAACATTCCACAGCTTAACCACTCATACTGTAAAGCACTCTTATCTATATTGATGGTAAAACATAATTTCTTCTACATGTATCTGATATCCCTTTGTATAATACTTGGGAAAAAAATGCAGTTTGACAATTCTTTATACTGACATGTTTGTGAACTCTAAATCATCTTTTTTTGCACACTGAACTTTTTCTAGTCTTTTTAAACCTTTTATGAATTATTAATTTTTATGAATGTTGTTGCCTCCTTTGAACCCTTTCCAAAACGCCTAAATCCCTTTTACAATGTGGTGCCCATATTAAGACCCCATGTTCTAGATATGGCCTTACAGGTAAAATACTATATAAACAATACAGAAATAATATATAAGGATTTCATATTTATATTTCTCTTTTTATTAACCTCAAGATTTTGTTTTCTTTAACAGTTGCAACTTGGCATCGAGTGATGCTGCTTTATAGCAGGTCCACAAGTATAGTTGGGTGCAAAAGCTTTGACAAAGTCAAAAGGCCTAACCACAAAACTAATTTATTAAGCAGATATATGTTCACGCTATATTCACCAGATCACACAGAAATATAAAAGTTTCTTTCATTCCTTGATTTTAAGGACAATACACAAGATTAAAAAAAAATATTGTAGTCTGGATAAGATACTTGAAAGGTTTAATATGAATTGTAGCAGGACTCACTTTCACATTCTTCACTTTTCTCTGGATTTATTTTAGCCTATGAATTTCCTTATTATTTGAGAATAATCTACAATTAATTAAATGTCCAGTAGCACTCCTTTCTAAGAAATGTGTAGAATATTATTTTACAGTTCATATCAAGGCCAGTGTGAAATGCATAAGATATATTGGTGGAAGGCAGTTGGCATTCTATTTCTAAATGCCGCACCATGCAAATGTGTGCAATTAATTCACAATTCTACTTTTTGCAGCTGAATGTTTGTGAGTGCTGTGCCACTTCTTGTTTTGTGAATGCGCGACCAATCTGCAAATGTCTGCCTGTTTTTGTGAATTTGCTGCAAGTGATTTTTTACATAAATATCTGAAAATTACTTAACTGAATTGGAAAATCTGGGGCAAATCATAACATAATGTTATAGTATGGCAAATCTGCCACAGCTTTGCATAGGGCGACAAAACAACAAACACAAAGCATTACATTAAATGCAACATTATAATAAATCAGTCACAAGTCAGCGATTGATTCACAATCCGTGGCACATTAATGGGCACAACATACTGTATGTGACTTTATAAGACTACTAGGTGCTGCTCTAGGTCGGTCCACTTAGATCCGCTGACAGGGTGCACATACCAGCTTGCAAGCAGCCCCAAAATACACTGCAACCACAAGGAAATGCAACACTTTTGTATCAATTGAAGATCGGTGTGTAATATTTGACACAATAGTAAAGAGACAAAATGTGTAGCAGCAATTATAACATAAAAAAACGATGCAGAAAGCCATCTGAACAGATATTAAAAAGTAAGAACAACTAAGGTACAAAGTACATCTCGCTGCTCTGGATATATCAGGAAGGAACAGCGAAGTACACTGTTCTATTTTCATTTAACCTGCAGGCTGAACGGAAAAAAAAATAGAACAGTTTCCTTCATCAATGCTTACAAGTGCTGATCAAAGAATCCCCGCTGTGTCTTTTGTATTCTTAAAGCGGCCACCAGCACCTCATTGGCTGCTGGCTCTGTTCGTTTGAAGATTTCCCAACCGGGTCCTTTGATCAGCTGATTGAGGAATGGTGGCCAAAAGTATGTGTGAAAATTTGGGCAGTTCTTCTGGAAATTCACATAATGTATGGCCAGATTAAAGATGAGGAACTAGTATCAGTCAGGGGGTGGAAAGAAAGGCAGTAGAGAAAGGAAAGAGAAGGAAGAAGAAGGGGTAGATAGGCGAGGCCAACGGAATGCTAAAGAGACCATTGAAAAGATAGAAGAGATAAAAAATATGGGCCATGGGCATCCCTGGATGACACACCACACATCAATAGATGTAGTGGCAAAACAGGTGTAGCGCAACTTTTGGAACCTGCGAGAAGGTACAATACCGCTCAAGTGTACACTATAGACAATGTAATGGTGGTGAGAAAAACCATCTGAGACAACATATTAGGAGGGGGATCCAGCACCTCCAGGGGGCACAAGGGCCTTATATGTTTTGTGTCTGTGAATTTTCTGCCATGAAGTCAATGCTTCTAAACCAATCACATATACTAGGCATATTAGGGGATCTCCAGTGTCTAGGAATAACTGATTTTGCTGCATTCAGTAATTGGAATGTAAGAGAGCGTCTGTAGGCCAGAAAAGGTGTCTCCGAGTGTTGAGTGTCTCCGAGTGTTGAAGGAGATAGCTGGCAGGATCAAATGGAACCAGGTCACCCTAATAATCTTCTCAATAAGACTATCAACTTGTATCAAGAACAAATGGATCAGGGGACAGTCCTACTAAATATGAAGTGCCAGTGTCTTGATCACAGCGCCAACAGATGTCAGGAATAGCAGGAGAGATTTTATGGACTTCTGGGGTACAGCTTATAGTTCATTTTTTAAAACTAGTATTCATGGAGTCTTTCAGTAGGCAGAAGAGATTCATGCTCTCACAAACATCTTCTGTGCCAGTGATATTTAAGTTCTGTTCCCAGGCTTTCACCGCCAGATCAACATTGGGGCTTAGGTTCTGAGATAGCTCAAGGTAAAGAAGGCAGATAAGGTGTTTCACTGGGGTGGAAGATTTGCACAGTGTTTTAAAGCTAGAAGGACATCTAGCTAAATGGTAGCAAAGCCTACGAGCATTTGGAAAATGTCTGATCCGTAAATACGTCCAGAATAGCAGCGCATGTGTGGTAGAGTGCTGGTAGTGTGTAATCTTTAATTCATTAATTGGCATACAGCATATGTCTCAGGCAAAAAGCAATGAACTTATAGTGACGTTAAAGGCAAAAGGTTTTAGGCAATTTAAATGTTGATTAAATCATTTACAATGGATGCTGCTCCTTGATGTTTAAAAATTCTAGCTTCCCACACAGAATCAGTTGCAGTGTCCTATGGAGCCACCCATGCGTGTGCTAGTATGCTGTGCATGTCTCCAAAAATATATAGATAGTCCTTGGTCCCATCGCACTCCTGACCGCGTAAATCCCTTCAGAAAATGGGTGCTGCGGTAGTCAACGGGTGGCAGCCGTAACAATATGATTAGCCGTAACATCTGATTAGGGTTGGTGCTATATATCAGCTGTGTTTTTGTGCACTTACACTGTATGTTTTACCTGATGAAGGGGATCTTTTGCGAACCCGAAACGTTCGTTGTTTTCTACCATGATGCACGTCAATAAATAGACATATTTTGCAAATCTGGAGTGCTGGTGTCTCTGCTTCTGCTCCAAAAATATATAGGCACAGCAGGGAAAGCCTACTCCTCCCTCACCTCTTCTCTAGAAGTTGGACAGCTGCTGGAGACTGCTCTGTCCCTTGTGATCGTGTATTGAACAGGAAGTTCAGGGAAGCTTAGAGAGTTGGAGCCTAATGTTCAGAAACATGATGACTGTATTTGCTTGGCAAAACTTTAAAGAAATATTTTTGGGTAATGGTAACGTATGTTTGTTTGATCTGGATCCATTATTGAAGAAAGTTTTAGCGTTTACTACTGTAGACTAATAATGTTCTTTTCTGTGTCTTTAGGTTTTCATGTGCTGTAATTTACCAAGGACTGATTATGCACATGGGATCCACTGGTAAAAATATTTACTTAGACTTCTTTATCTCTGCTATGGTGGAGTTTCCTGCCGCATTTATAATAATAGTTACAGTGGATCGTATTGGACGCCGATATCCCTGGGCAGTGGGTTGTTTTGTGACAGGTGTGGCTTGCCTTGTTACTGCTTTCATTCCTGAAGGTAAGCCTGAAAGACACACACTAAGAGCAAAGCCTTGTGCTTCCACCATTGGTTCTTAGTCTATTAGTACAGCAGACATATTTACATGCTACTTGCTGCATTCATAGATGCCCTTTTAAACTTATATGTATGAATGTTTAATATAACTGCAATATAGACCAAGGCTGTAGCTACCATGTGACGGGTGAGACCGGCCTGGCTGCGCCCCCTCGCTCCTGTTGCCATGGTAAACACAGGGCGCCATGGCAACAGGGGTGCCAGGTGGCCAACACAGCTGCAACTTAACAGGGAGAAGAGGGACGGCACAGGCTCCAGCTTGTAATCGGATCCCCTCACCGCCTGTATGGGCAGAGGCAGCGGGGATCCGATGAGAAATGGAGCACTGCAGCCGGCTGGGGGGGCGGAGGAGGGAGCTGTCATCCAGGATGGCTGAACAGTGAGGAGAGATAGCCGCTCGGCCCGGCGGCTCTTTCTCTCCTCACTGTTCGGCCATCCTGAAGTGACAACGCTCCCTCCTCCACCACGTCCCCGCTGGATTCAGCGCTCCCACCTCCGCCCCCCGCTAGCTTCAGCCCTCAGGAGCAGAGGATCAGTAAATATCCTCTTTGTACAGAGCAAACTTGTCCTCAATTTGTGTGTCCTCAATTTCTTTTTCAAAAGGGAAATGTCGGGGGTCTGTTTAGACCCCTAATATTTCCCTGAAGCCCCCCCATGAGTAAAAATAAAAAAATAATGATAAAAAATTAAAAAAAAAAACCCTCACACATACACACATATTATTAGACATGTGCAAAGACTAAAAATGTGTTTCGGACAAAATGAACAGAAACTAAAAATTTGGGCTGTTACTGATTAAAATTTTCGTGCTCGATTAATCGAAATTTTTAAAAATCGATTAATCGATTAATTTAGATTAATTATAAATGAACATAAAGATCCAACTACATTGGCCTATACACATACAGCACAGCAATGAAGTAATAAAATGAACTAGGATCACACTAATCCAGCACGTTATTAATCTCACATGCCCCACTCAATATGGGCGCCGCTTGAGTGGGGCAACTCAGAATAATAATGTGCTGGATTAGGCCCCATTCACATGTAGCGACTTATCGCGCGATTTCCGCCGCAATATCGCGCATTTTTGCCGCGCGATATTGCGAGAAGTCGCCGACTAATGATAGTCAATGGAGCTGTCTTAGCTCCATGTCGTGCGTCGCTCGTCGCGGTCGCAAGTCGCTTCTACAGGACCCTTTTTTCGGCGGATTTTGCGCGATTTCGCTTTTTTCTATGGAGCCCGACGGAGAAGGTCGCGCTACCGTCGCTGGATCGTCGCCCCGAAAGTCGCGCTATCCCGGCCTCTGCAAAGGTATGTCGCTACATGTGAATGGGGCCTTAGTGTGATCCTAGTTCATTTTATTACTTCATTGCTGTGCTGTATGTGTATAGGCCAATTCTGAACCAGGATTTCCCCTCCTGGTCTAGTGAGGCATTGGTGATGTAGCCAGGGTCTTACCGGTTCCCGATGGGAAAGCTACATCACCAGTGCCTTCCAGGGAGATCTAGTTTCTAAACTGCAAGAACCTGTGAGATTATGGGGAAAACAAAGATGACTTTAATGTTGTGTGGTGCATGTGCGAGATCAGGCATATGATGTTTGTCTCTCATCTCTTGCATTCACTAATCCCCCCCAAGATTGGATGAGATCTCATAATAAGTATTGCTAACCTTATTGCTTTTAAATAATAGTTTGCAATAACGTAGTCAGGTCTATTGAAGGGGCAGGTAGGTGTGTGTGTGTGTGTGTGTGTGTGTGTGTGTGTGTGTGCACTAGGACATTACTGTGACCAATAAAATTGATATTGCAAGAAATCAATAGCTCCGTCGTTTAACGAATGGAAGGGGGGAGGAGTTCGGTGACGCCACGGACATCGACGTCACTGGACTCCTCCCCCTTCCCTTCGTTAGCCGACGGAGCCACTTGGGGGAGTAGTCCGGTGACGTTGTTGTCCGTGATGTCACCGGATCTCCGACGGAACTCCCGGAAGACCCGCAAGCCGGCTGAGAGGTGAGTACCGATCAAAAGAATTTTAATCGATCAAGAAAATTAACGATTAATCGAGGAATTAATCGTTAATTTCCGCAACCCTGCTAAAAAAATTTTGATTAGTTTTGTCACACGAAACAAATTTTTATGCTATTTTGGATTTGGCCATCAGCGCATTCTGCGCATGCGAGCCGCCATCCTGGAGGCGGGGCGCATGATGTCACATGATGCCACACGTGCGGCGTCAGGTGAATCACACGTCTGTTGGGGGGCACAATTTTCTGTTCTTGCCTCGGGCACAAAAGTAGCTAGCTACGACTCTGATATAGACCAATGATGAAAATCTGTTTTAGGTTTTATTTATTTGCTGCCTGGAATTACCCATGAGAAGCACAAACTGAGCATATAAGGGAAAATGGATACGCAGATTACCTTCATTGACAAATGCATATCAAAATAAATCATTACATTGAAGCAGCTGAAATTATATACAGATTTCAAATTATCCAGCAAAGGTTGAACTTGTTTCCACTGTTCCAACCTCAAACACCCCCTCTCCCCGCTGGTTGTTTCATGTAATGAGCAACCTCAATTACCAATTGAAAAGATTACAAGGTAGGAGGGCATACTTACCTGCAGTAGCAGTAGTTGGTCACAATCAACTGGAGTATGTAATGGTAAAGACGTTTCAACATTTATCCAAGTGGCTTCTTCAGTTCTTAAGAGTGTCAGGAAAATACTCCAGCATTTATAGCCACATGAGTTACCTTAACTCTATAACCATGATGTCATGTAATGTGTTAAGGTATATGTTGCATATTTTGACTGAAGGTAGTTTTTTCCTCATATGCATAGTTTAAATTGACCAGCATTGCAATAGATTTACTTAACAGTCTCTTAAAAGCCTTTAAATAAGAAATTATTTTTCTCATATAATAAAATTCAAGATGATATCCATAGGTATTCAAGATAAAAGATAAGCGTAATAATATCAAATGCAAAATTAAAAATTGAGTAAACCTTTGAAGAAAATGTGATTAATAATGAATTCCATTTAGATGGCTATCAGACAACTTGATGGAAGTCAGGATGTATAAAGTAA